>NW_009605240.1:0-7460 GCF_000690535.1 Cariama cristata
AAAAAAAAAAAAAAAAAGGAAAAAAGGGATGGCGGGGAAGGAAAGCAAAAGGAGTAAGAGAAAGAAAGAAGGAAAGAGGAATAGAGACCACTGAAATTGAAAATATTGGTGGATTTAAGAGGTATGAGAAAATAAGCAACTCATATAAGCTGAGAACTCGTTGGCTAGAAATAAAAGGAAAACCTGAATGCATTAGTTGAGCACAAGAAAATTAGACAAAGGGATCATGAAGAAAGGCAAATGAAAATCTGATATATTAGACAGGAGAAAAAAAGATGTCATCATGAAAAGTCCTTCTCTGGAAAAATGTGTACAGTGCCTAACATCATCACCGCATTGGAGAGATGAATTCCAGTCAGAAGAGTGCTAGAGTACGGCTGCCAGGATGATGAAGTGAAGATTAATGCCACCAAATCAAAACATAGACCAAGAAGGATTTTTTTTAAAATCGCAGTTACAATCTAAGACAGGAGGAGTAAACATACTTTAGAAAGAGAGAATTATTTAAATGTAAGGAAAATGTTGGCAAAATTCAAAATTATTATAAACTGGATAATGAAAAAAAATTTAATGGAAGTCAAGATGCTATTAACCCTTAGTAAAACACAGTTAATAATAGTATTCCAAACATGAAATGCAGAGAAAAGGAAAAATTAATTTTAAACTAGAACTTATTAAGATTATGAAAGGACTAACACAGCTCAGTTGCTGCTGACAAAAAGTGTGCAGTGATCAAAGTCACCTATTCCAATCCTATGCTTCTAATGTTGGTTTGTCAATGTGGTTCCAAAACCTTATTTTATACTCTTTTTCCAAAGAGGCAGAAGGGCTACCTAGACCTGGGTGAGAGGTTAGGATCTCACTCACCGATTGGCTTTGCAAGGATGTGCATTCTTGGGAATCATCAGATTCTCTTATCAATTTCATTCACTGTGGAGGGTGCTGTAAGGACAGAATTTGTGAGACAGACCAAGAATGGTTTTAAATAAAAGATTGGAAAAAAGAGTACAGGGAAATACAGACTGAAATATCCAAATAAACGGGTGAAAGTAACATTTTTCTTTAAATACACCTTACGTAACACAAAGCATTGCTGCCTACAGCTTCAAAGTAAAGTAGGAGCTACCTAGGCCTTAGCACTGCTAGAAGCACTAGCTGTTCCACCCTTGCCCTGTACTTCCTCGTAGTGTGGTGATCATGACAACTAATATTTTGTCGAAATTGTTGGAAAGGAAAAAATTCCTGTATCCTTTGTCTTTCAGTACATCTACATGGAAAAGTTAATACTCAGACATTTATTAACCAAATAATCCCATTTCTTTATATCATACTATTTATGAAGAAGTGTGTGCTTTCTTAATATATAACTATTCTATAATTGCTGAATGATTGAGCTATGAAACAAGCTGTTCTGTTTCCTATGGCAGAGCAAAGAAGAAAACAGTTAAATTTTCCCAGTGTGGAGAGGTTTTGGTGAAGGTTTTTGAGTAGATGTATGTATGTAATCGGAATATACATTATAAAAGAAAAGAGTACTAGCATATATAATCTTCTTCCTTATTTTTTCATATTATATTGTGAAAGAAGATGTAAACATAGCTGTCAGAGCTACAGCTCATATGATTTAAAGCAACTGGGATATATTTGCTGAGACAGACAGAGAGACTCAGCTGATCCATGCATGTATAAAAATTTACTATAGCACAAATGTGAAGTGACTGGTTTCATTAACTGTGCATTCAGAAAAGCAAAACTGCCCTCAAAATGCACTGGCTAGCCAGTTCATTAAAAAACATACAAAAATGATTATGTAGTTGCACAATTCAGACAAAAATCTTGGTAAGGAGCAATACTGAGAACAGAGCACTGATGTGCCCATTTGCTTACCAAAGTCTGTGAAAAAACAAAAGAATCCAAGAAACTTAGACGAAACCTAAAAAGGAGTTGGTTTTTCTTTAGAAACAGAAGTGCAACTTAATCTTGTGACCTGCACAATGACAAAGTGAAGGTTGAAGTTACTGCACTGGGCAGACTCAGATTGTAAACGGACATTTGTATTGGTCAACCTCTCCTTGTGATCCAAAAAACAGAGGCAGTTGTGTTTTCTGAAATACAAAGGATTAAAGTTGCTAGTAATATTTAAATCCAATGTTTTAAATCACATTACAAGAATCATCTTTTTGTTAGGCAGAAAATTCCTCAGTCAGTAAATTATGAAAGGTCACTTAAAAATTTTCCTATTCAGATGGTTTTTTACATTTAATTTATTAATGAAACTAGAAAGATGCGGCAAAACAACTAAGAGGAAAGACAAACATATGATACAAAAAAACGAAGATGTGATTAATTGAAAAAGTCTACAACAATTTTGTAATTCCAAATCTCTAAACACCCATAGATTCATATGGTTGCTACAAATTGACCATAACCAGCATACTCCATCTAAATCAAAATATTTATAGATTTGAATGGAAGACAGATATTTCTACAGTTGGACTTCTCACGGCCATATTACTACATGGGATCATTTTACTGTAAACATTCAATTATATTGTAAATTCTTAAAGAGATTACTGACATAATTATAGCTTTTGCACCAGCTATTTTCCAGTCTTTGACAAATATGATTTAACAAGGTCTTGAAGCTGGATGTCATGTAGACTGAATAATGTTTGTAAAAACTATGTAAATGCCAGTGTCTGAAAGTCATTTAAAAACATTCAGAGGAATATTACCTCTGAAATCTCTCTGAATCAGTGTTAACGGGCGTGTCTAAAATACTCTGAGGAAATATTAGCATGACTATAAAGAGCCACTGTATTAACTGCCCTCCAAAACACATGCCACACAATTGAATCTATGAAATAAAAGCTCATAATCTACTTTTATATTATACATTTCAGGCTAAATTTAAGTAGTAAATAATTTCTTAATAAATGCAAGGACATTGTATACTATACAGTTTGCATTCTTATTTATTTTTAAAGATGAGACATATGATGACAAATCAGCAAAGTATTTAAATATCTATAGTACATTTTGAGGTTCAGTTTAACTTAGCTTAAGGTAGACATCTAAAATAGGTACCTTGAACAGTACTGCAGAATTGTATCCATAAAAGAACAGTAAGTGTGCCTGGGTAGCACTAGTAGGACAATTCTTCCTATTAGTAAGATAGTTTCTCCAGAATGGAACCAGTCTGATCTGTATGATGAAACTATCTTGAACTCCGAGACACAAGTGGTCGTATGCAGACTCACTGTTCTGAGTAGTCCTTTCTACCCTTGCTAAGTCCAAACGATCAGAAGTATGGCCAGCCATGACCTGGGACACTCATGCATGGCACAGGCCAAAGTGTCCCAAGCCTTGTTCCAATATTGCAAAAGTAATAATACTACAAATCTCAGCACTGTAGTAAACTGGTATACTACATTTTTTAATGATATATGCAGCATAGGAAATCCTGTATCTTTCCAGGCACACCTGTACATGAACTAGTCTCCTTGTGTACTTTCTAGATGGTAGACATCTAATGTCAGGTGAATCTCACTTCTAAAATCAGAGATACATACTTGTTAGTGTTTTTCTGTAGATTTTAATCCCCTGATTTGAATTCAGTAAGTATTAGCACATGAGATGTTTGACTTTTTTGGACACCTTACTGTTAGGAAGTGTTTGGGAAGATGCCAGTGCCATCAGGCCAGGAACAGGCACCAACACGACAACATCAGGATGCTCAGTCTGTCGTGGGTGTTCACCTGCTAGCCAGGGAAATCACTTTGGTTCATCTTAGAGATCTTGAAGATCTGAACTTTAAACATAAATTTCACTTTAAACATCTGTTTAAGTTAAATTGCAATGAAAATGGAAAAGTATTTTTGTGTGGACTCCTTTTGATGATGGTATACCTCAATACGACCTGGAAAATCCATGCTGCCTCTGTGTTATGAAAAGGTAACTGAAGCAGATGTTCCACTGTGACCAATGTCCAAACAAAAGTCACCCAAAGTTTTGAAGATTATAGATCTGATGTAAAATAAGGGCAGCCTACATCATTTGGACTATGAGAAAGAGACTGGAAGCAGATTAGCAGGAAATCGAGGTATTCCAGTATATATATTGGTTGTTTCACACTCTTAGTGTAACATTTAGGTTTCTTCTGTGCTGAGGACCACAACCTAGATCTGGGAATGACCACTAGCCTCCCAGAAGAAAGGCTGACAGTTTTGCCCCAAAAAGATAGATTAGGAGAATGGGTCATCAAGAGGGAACATTGTTTGGAAGCAGGAAGCTACTATGAATGAAGATGCATCAAAAGAAACACGGGTATCACTGCAGCATAGAGTTTATGGGAAGTTGCAAATAGTTTGTTCAGTCCATTAAAAACAGTAAAGAAAGAATTTAGGGAGAAAACAAACAGGAAACTGGAGCTGAAATTCAATATTTACTTAAGGAATAGAACAAGAAATCTAAGGCTCAGCTGTGTACCTCCACTGCACAGAGCTTGCACTGAGCACCCGCGGTGCACTACACCCGCTGAAGCTGTATCGCAAGGTGGGCAAACAAAGGCGCAGTCGAGGCTCAAGCAGGAGAGTTAGACTAGAACTTAGTATTTGGATGGAGGGTGGAGGATTTAGTAATTGAAGAAGAGAACTGATATATCAGACACAATCCTTTTTAAACTCTTGCTTAAATTCCAGAAGCATGTTGGCAGGTATAGCATAACTCTATGGTTTTGGGAAAACTTTATTTCTTGCTGTTTCTATTTTCTATCTGTAGAGTGGCAGTAATATTGTCTTTCTCTTACTGAAATGCTGGGAAGACAAATTAGCTAATGGATAAATAACTGCCTAACTGTACTTTGACTGACTATGCAAGCCACAAACATTGATGAGTTCTCAAGTGCAGTTCAGGATTTGTCTCAATTGCAAATGTTTACAAGGTAAGAATAAAAGGCACATTGTCCATTCTCTCACTCCTCTGCCTGATCATTCCCAAAGGAAGCTCAGGAACATGCCCCAAGATAGCAATTACGGCATTTTCCAGCAAATTCCAGACACGGACAGTTACTTTGCTGTTACAAATGTCGCTCAGCAGCTGAAAAGATGGGTGCAATATAAAAACTTCTGATGCAAAAAGGAGCTCATTATTCTAAACATACTACATCAGTTTGTTATCATGCAATTGTATTCTCTGTATCACTAATAAAAGGAGAAAAAAAGATTTTGTGTTTTCTAATACTGACACCATGGATGCTGTTACCATATGGTGTTGTCATGTCTCAATTTAGAATCTAATTCAGAATGCATCTATGTAGATGTATTCAATCGAGGATACACTGTAATCATTTGCTTTAATGAAAAAATGAGAAAACGAAATGCTAAACTCTCTGGTGAAGACAATGTGAGTTTGGGAGATGGACAACTGAAGGAAAGATAATTACTCTGAGATGGTGAGTATCCAACAAACACAGAGCCTGAATATTTCAGTTCCCTCTCTGGTATACCTGGTCTATCTGTATTACATTAAATTGACATTTCTGTGCTATGAAGATTCCCTGACACCAAGACAAACAGATGTGGAATAGCCCTTGCCTACGCTAGTGAGATCTCTTAGCTTTTAAAACAGGGTGACTGCAGCATACTGCTTATTGGGAACAATGCCTAGAACCTTCTAACTCCCAAATGATGCCTGGAAATTGTTTGGGGAAGTGCCAGTTGACACAAATCAAAACTCTTCCAGGGACTGTTCGAACAACTCAACAGGATAGATGATCATTTTCCAATGCCCAGGTACATTCCTGAAAATTATTGCTTTTATATGCACATATAAAATTAAATACACACATATATACATATAAAAATATATAAAAATATACATCACTGATGTGATCAGAAGTTCTACTTGGTCAGGAGCTTCTAATTTCCCAGAAACTCCAGTGAAAAACTTCAAAAGATTATCTTTACCACTTTCTTCTGTCAGACTGCCCTGGAAATTGCCAACAGGGAAGGAGAACACTTGGGAATCGATACCAGCTCAGCCTTTTCTAACTGGGAACCTTTTTTTATAGAAGCATAGTGCATCTGGATGTGGAACTGAGTGGTTGGGATAGAATATAACAATAATTGAAACTCTTTTGTTTGTGGATTTTAAATACCAAATGAGCAATCACCATGAATAAACAAAAAAGAAAACTATCAGCAGGGGAGGCACATTTCAGCTTCTACAAGAATATTTAGACATAAATTATCTGGATTTTGGTTAGAGCATATAATTTCGGTTTTGATCTATAAATTCGCTAATGTCTTGTAATTCACTTGACAGACTGCTCCTGTTCTCACTTTAAGCAGCACTGCTATGATAAGCAACGGGGGTAGAAGATTCCCTGTATTTGTAAAAGAGGTGGCTGCCAAGGCAGCTTCAAATGTGTGATTCCCTTCCCTTTGAAATGATCCCTTTATTCCTGGATCTCACACACCCCATAATCTTTCAAAAAGGCTGCACAGCCCATCTTCTCAAGCCTGCACTGGAGTGGTATTTCTATTGGGAAAAAGAAGGGATGCAGTGGGAAATTTTTTAAGTCAGTTCACGGCTAATGAGTACCATCTGGCTGGAAGGAAAGCAAAAAGCTGCTGGCTTCAAGTTTGGTTTGTACCTGTTTTTTCTTATGTTTTGAAAAGGGATATGCACAAACCCTGGACTGGCAATCCTTGGAGAGGACCTTCTAAAATTAAAAACAAAAAAAAATTAAAAATACAGAAAACCAAAAATGAACTTACTGATAGTGTCCTTAATAAGAGTAATTTCTCCAAGTTTGCACTATATATATGCCTTATGCAAGGCAATTATTACCAATATCATTACTCCTTATAATGTACAGATGAAAGCACCGTGACTGCACACATCATTTCCTCAGCTACACCTTGTGCTCTCCTCTTCAAGCAGGGACATAGCCCTGCTCTGAACAGTGGTTGTATTGCCTCTGAATGACAAAGTACTCTGAAGCAACTCATACTTAATGGCGTTACGTGGAGGGCAATCTGCATGTGATGCTTTTTAGCAAATAACTGTCTAATCTAATGCTACCACTTAGTGTAATCACAGACATGTCTACAGCTCACAGAGACTCAGATGACTGAAATCCTGACAGGAATGTGGTTGTAGTGCTTTTTTGCAGCCAGGAGCTTGACTATTCACCCACGTTCCTACATAAGCCCAACATGTCCTGGACTCCACACTACCTAGTTTTAAACCACTTCAGTATATATATAAACATATATATTGGACAATGAATTGCAGTCATGTCCTTGAATGTAATACAGATATAACACCAGTCAATAACACCATTGGCGTTTTTCATTCATCCATGTCACCATTTAAGGCTGGGCCGGCACTTAGAGCGGATGGCTCTGTTAACCTCTTCCCTGCCCTTGGGAGGGGAAGGAAAGGAGAAAAGGGAG
>NW_009605241.1:0-4527 GCF_000690535.1 Cariama cristata
TTGGTTGCTGGCTGGGGTTAAACCTCAACAGACGGTGACCAGAGGAGAGGTCATTCAGGGACAGTATGCAAGCCTGACTGCTTTCCCTGATCTCTTTGTGTTTCCCAGCATTCACAAGTGTTGTAGCTGGAATAGCAGCAGTATGTACCTCCCTGCCCAGCACTTTTAGCATCTTCTGTTCATGAATTTGTCTGATCCCTTAGTGAGCCTGCTGATGCTGTCTCCTCAGCTTCCTGTGGCAGTAAATTTTACAAATTCACTACCTGCTGTGTTTAGAAATACTTTCTTTTGACTGTTTTAAATGGATATTTTAAAACTAGTTTCAGCAAATGCCTCTTGCATTGCAGGATCTGATAAACAACTGTTCTGCATTCAACTTACCCACTGTCTTTGAGAGTTTGTAAAACTCAGACATGGTCCTTCTCCCCAAGATGACAAATCCTAGCACTACCAAGTTGATGCAAATGATTCCTCCCTTCTTTTTGGCACTTCTGAGATCACATGTGTGCCCAGTGTCGGGTCTGCAGTGCAGGAAAGTCATTGAGGAACTGGAGGGAGTTCAGGGAGGTCCCCAAGATGGTGGGACTGGAGTGCTTGCACTGAAAGGAGAGGCTAGGGGACCTGGGCTTGATCAGGCTGGAATAGAGTTGGCTTTGGGGGTATCTAACAGCTTTCTGCAAATATTTAGTGAGAAGTGTTTGGTGATGAGAGGCAACAGACACAGGAAATGTGACTAGATATAAGGAAAACATATTTCACAGTGAGTGAGATCAGAAACTGGAATGGAACCCAGAGAGGCTGTGGAGCCTCCACCCACAGCGGTGGTCAAGATTCAGCTGGACACAGACCTGCAAAACCCAGTGTAACTTTGAAACTGGCCCTGCTTTGAGCGGGGTTGGGCCAGATGATCTCTGGAGATCCCTTCCAAACTCTCTGATCTGTCTTCTTTTTTTCTTGGACATTTGAGTGCCACAAGGAGTTTTTGAAACGTTGTGGATGATAGCTTGGAGGAGTGAATCAGGCAGGTCTGCTGAAAGGAGAGCTACCTAATCCCAATCCCACCAGATTCAGCATAATATACACTTGCATTATCTCTTGGTCACTGCAATCTTTGACACCTTTGAGTTACATGGCACCACACAAATTATCCTGAAGGACCAAAGTCCAGTCTGGCTCTGCCTGCAGAGATGATCAGCATTCTTCCATCTTCAGAAGAAAGCAGAAGAGCATAAGCCTGTCCTAGCTGAATGCTGGGGTAATTTTATCATCAGATGAGGATTTATTCCATTGCAATGTTTTGCCTTGATCAGGATAAGCAAGGATTACATCAGGAAGGTGTTCAAAAAAGTCTTTCTCATCATTTCACTGGGGGTAAGTAAGGGCTACTGCTTTTGTGAAACCCACTTAGGTCCTTTAGTAGTTTTTTCTAACAGGAAGAGCTAAAAAGTCACCAGTACAGAAACATTGCCCCGGTTCCTCCCCAGTCAGGGTGATTTTCTCTCTGCCTTTCCTCTTCCTGCTTTACTGGTGACTTCCCTCCACACAGTCACTACATTGTGTTTCCAGCAGCCTCGGCAGTGACCCTGTTGCACTTTAACTTGGCTGTCTGTAGCCCCAGCTGCTATGCTGATGCTTTCTGATTTGTATTCAGATTGGGTCTGGCATGTCCCCAAAGATGTGTTGTTCCAATGAATGTACAAAAGAGATAAGTCATCCTTTCCCCTGTGCTCTGCCGCTAAGCTTTGGTTTTCCATTTGTGTTTGCCTGTAAGCCTCATGCAGCGTCCCTAAAAATCTGAGGCTTCACAGCAGAAATTCCCACATTGCTATTTAGACTGAGGCATTTCCAGGAGGCGCCAGTAGAGATCAGAAATCCACTGTGCTGGGACTGTGTGGGCGTCTGTTGGTTTCACAGAGATCCCCAGAACGGCATCACTTGTACTTGTTCTGAATGAGCGCTGCTGCACCTGGGCTCGAAGCTATGGTGGGAACCGGTGAGCTGGCAAGCAGGTTTCAGCTGAGTGGAAACAATGGTCTTGGCATATCAGCTGGTATTTCTACACACCGTAGTGTGTGGATGCACCTAAACAACCTATTGTGAGCTTGAGGGTCTCTGCAGTGTGCTCTGCTGAGTGATGTAGACATGCTTACTGTCCCTGCCTGACAGGCAGAGGCTGCAGAAGAACTTATTTCTGTATTATTTCCATAGTTACTTTTACAAGTGGGAAACAAAAGATGTATTTGCCAGGGCTTCTGTTTGTTGCTTTGTTTAGAGCTGTGGGAAACAAAACATCCAGGGAGACTGAAGGGCAGATCCTGCATCCATTTACACCACTGCCAGACCAACATCTTGACTTCAAACGTGAGGGACCTGAAGGAATTTTGAACATGACTAAATCCCCATTGTCAGGGAACACTCAGAGCAGAGCAGTGTTTTATTCATACAGTACCCTTTCCTTCTGATCATCAAGGAGTTTAGGAGAAAACTACCATTAAGCCTTAAGGTATTTGTCTTGTTAAATAAATATACAGTATGAAAGTGCCCAGTTTTAGAAGATACCTTTATAAGCAATAGCTTACACTGAAAACAAACGCAGAGAAAATCACAGTTGTATAATCTTTGCTACAGAAAAGACTAAGCAACTAACCATTTTGTAATAAACCCTTTTTCCAAGCTTGCTGATATGCAGCCATGTAGAAGATGTTCAAATATCTCTCACAGCCCTATTAGCCTAAGGCTTGAGACGAGAAGACTTTTTGTGCTTTCAAGGTGAAGAGATGAAACAACACAATAAAAACTAAACCCCTTCCCCCACAATTTTGCATTTCTATGTCTCTCCAGTGAGAGCTTCTGGCAGAATACTTTTTCCTCAAGGAAAAAGAATAAATCACTGAAGTAGGTTAAGCAGTGTGCAGGATGATTTTGAATCCAGAGAAAGTGAGAAGATTTTCAGGCACAGCACTTGTTTGCTTGCCTGAACAGGTTTCACTGAGAATTGCTTGCTGAACACATTTGTGTTTACTGTACCTAATTGATAATCAACCAACATAACATCTATTCCAGGCTGGTGTCTGAAGTGTCACATTAGTTTGTTGTGTTTCTTTGACCTTAATTTTAATTAAGTGTAATTGTTTTGACTGCTGCTTAAATATAGCTGGTATGTTCCAATAAATCACTTTTAGATATTTCATTAGTGGTGAGTACTGAAAATCAAATTGAGCTCAGGATGAAAATGTAGCTTGACTCTTTTAGCTTGTGCTTACTTAGCCAGCAGGAGCTACAGGGTAGGAAAATATTTTAATGGATATTTTATTTTTGAGTGACTGATTCCCAATCCATAGAAACCGAGACAAAGATGTGTGGGAATAATATTGTAGATGGAAGTTTACGCCAGTGAGGGTAACTACAAATGTGCAACCTTTTGACTATAGCTAAGCATTCTTCAACCGAGACTCTAGTGAGCCATTCAGATGGTAATCTCCTCAAGTGCTGGAGTCTGGGGTCCTTCCAGGAATCAGTCTTGAATGAAATATTTAGTATGGAAGTGCCCTTACTACTAAAGGGAGAAGTGAAAACACCTTGACTTGTTGGCTAGTTGATGACAGTAAGGATAAACAGTGGCTCCTCCCAAAGGTTTGGTCCAAAGCCTGCTGAAGGCACTGGGTATGTGCAGGTGATGCAGAGCTGTTTCTTCTTGGTGCTCCTTAATGCATTATGTTGGGACGCTCATTAAATCTTACCATTCAAAGTCTTTGTACATTCAATGTGACCTGGTAGAGCATGCTCTGAGTTAATATTAGTGAAAAGCAGAGTGCTACATTGGCCTTAGCACTCTCACCAGGATAGATGGACCTACAAGGACAGGCCTTCAAGGGGACCTGATCTTAGTCCTGCTGCCTCCTCATGCCTTCACCACACTCGTGTGCTTCCAAACTACTCATTCCTTCAAAAGTTCAAGTGAGAAGATCATGGGAGGGAAAGGTCCTCTGATTTTCTTGCAAGTTCACTCAGCCTCAACTACGTATCCTCCTTCAAGGCCTACGATTAAACCTTCTTACTGGTTTTCTTGTGCTCACTGTTCTCCCATCTCTAGCCCCACTTTCCTACTTCTGAATGCCTCTGTTTTCACCCACCCTTCTTGATCCTCCCAACACACTCCACTCCAGTTTCAACCGCCTGCTCCTCAGCTGGCCATCCCATAGTCATTATGCATGCTACCCACATTATTTTCTAACCACAGTCAACAGCTCTTTTTATTCCTTTGGGCTCCAGTTATAGAAAGGCTTGCTACTGAAAAGGACACTCACAGATAAAATAGCCGTGTCTTTGTATGTGATTGCAAAGCATAAGGATCAGGACTGATGCAGTTGCAAAACCAGCGAGGAACAGAGAATTCAGACTTTGCTTAAAATCAGATTCTGCTTTTAAGTCTGTCAGTGAGACCCGAAGAACAGATTAGGGCTGTGAATTTAAGGTTATTCATAAACTTTTGCTTGTTTAAACTTAGAATCATAGAATCATTATGGT
>NW_009605242.1:0-10271 GCF_000690535.1 Cariama cristata
TATATATATATATGTATGTGTAAAAATTGTAGAATTTGTACATATATGTATGTATGAAGTCAGCAGTTGAGGTTTTTGAAAGCACTATCTAGGTTAAATGTTATAAAACATTAACTATTCAGTGTTCTTAGTTTAGCTCTCTCCATCCTTTGTTTTCATATAATCCAATAAAGACTTTTTTTTTTTCTTTCTGGTAAGTTGGATGCTCACACCACATGCAGCTGGTTCAGCCTAGGCCTTAGTCTTTTCTTCTGGATTTATTTATCTTCCATTGTAGAGCAGAGGTGGTCTTTCATATATGCACTAATAATGTTTACATTTCTAAAATGGAACACAGACTTTCACTTGAGGTAAAAGATCACAAGGTCAAGGAAACTCAGAGATTAGATCTTCTGCCTAAGCAGACTGCAATGTAGCAAAACTTTGGAGATCTTGATCAGTAATGCAAATATCCTCCTTCAGAGCAAAAGGCCAAGGCCTTTTGTGCACCAGCATTTTTGTTAAAATTGCCTTCTAAAATTCCTTTTAATTACCACTCACACCAGTGAAACCTCAACCAACCTAACAGTATTGGGAGCATTAATGTATTTTAGCTTAGTGCTACAGCCTCAGCAGGATCCAGCCCTGGTAGACAGGGATGCCAATCCATCAGCTGCCCACTCACACCTCCTGCCCACTGCTGATGGAAGTGCATTGGTGGCAATGAAACAACAAGAAATATTAATAAACTCACTAATAGTACAGGCAGGTCAAACATGTGATGGTGATTTTTAGTAGAACAAATGCACCTATCAACAGCTTCGAAATGAAGAAAGTGAAAGTCAACATTTTGGAGGCTGGGTTGTTTGAGTAGCAACGTCCCTAAACAATTAAGCCTGACATGCTGCAGAAAATCTCTAGAGGTAGATTAACTCATGAATTTTGAGTTAATTGGTGGATATATTTAATTCATTCAGATATGGGCAGACTAAATTAGTAAAAATACTTGGGATAAAGTTCAAGCAGATTTTCCTACAGAGATTTTTTGCCCTGCATAAACATTGAGCATCACCTCCATGATGTGCACGTTCTTTCCTCAAGCAGCCCAAGTGTACCTCTTGTTTTCCTCTCAGCCCCCATAGTGTGCCTTGGGACGGAGCTTATAGGCCCTGCTCAGCCCAGTTTAAATTTTGTGCCTGTACCTAAGTCAAGAAGTTGAGTTTAACTTTCTCTGTTGGACTGTTGTATCTGTAGTAGTTTAAGACCATAAGAGAGGCAAAGTAAATGAGATAGGTAGCATCTTTTGTTAGAGAATCTAAGATAGCTGAAAGATAGACAGGATCTAGAATAATTTCTGCTATTTTTACTTGCTTTCTTTCAAAAAACCTCCCATGAAAATATAAAAAAAAATTTCAACAGAAAAATATTTTCTTAAATTATCAGCTTTTTGACTGACTGAAGTATTTTGACATTTTTGATCTGAAATACTGTTTCTAGTTTGTCGGTCGGAAACAAATGTTTGTTTTGGGCAATATCAATCGATATTTCGAGTGCCTCATGGGAATGGTAGTTCTCAGACTCTTACACCCTCCTTGTTCCCTTGGTCATGCTTCACAGTCAGATCACTACTCTCCTGGTCAACAGTGGCCACTCCCTAGTAATGAACGACTACAACGCTCAAGGGAGAGAATATGTAAATTTCCCTACTTGCAAAAAACCCCTGTTGCTGGGCTTTGTGTAGGAATTTTTGTTGCAATGCTGAGAAAGGAAAACATTGCCTTTCCTGTGGTTAAGTCTGCAAAACTACTTGCCCGTTCCCCTGCAACTTCCCTCTCCTTCCTTGCAGAAAGATCCTTCTTTGTCTTGCAAGGTGCTGTGTGTTTTGTGTGGTCCCTTTATATCCCCGAAATCTAAAAGCGCCTTTCTTTTGTACTGAAACATGTGTAAGGGATACTGTGTGTGGATGTTCCAGCTGTATAACTCTATACAGATCACAGAGGTGTCATCCAAACTTGGCTAAACAGCAGGAAGGGACGTCTGTAAATGATGAATGAAATGGGGAGTATTAACATTCCTGGAACCAAGTCCGTGGGTAGAGAATGTGTGCAGCCCACCGGAGATGAGAAAGATAGGATGGATGCCTGAGCAGAGTCAGGGGCATTTATTTAGTTGCAACCATGATGAAAATGAAGCCAAAATCCATCACTACAAACCCGGACAGCTTCAGGCTAGAGTTCTGATTCCAGCCAGTTTCTAAAAATAACATGAAAGCTGTGGTGAAGACTGATAAAAGCTTGGAAATACCAAGCTACAGCTGGTCACTGGGCTTGAATCACTACTGTATTAAAGCCCCTTTAAACATCTTTGGCAGGGCAACGGGTCTTTAAAGTGAGTGTGAATTATATGGTTAAATACTTGCAGCTGATTTATCATAACTTGTGTTGCTGTATAGGGTTATGGAAATATGTGTTGTCTAGTCCTGTTTTCCTGAGCTGTGCAGGTCTAAGGAACTCGCGTGTTTGCGGGGTAGCTGCAGCTGGACTACACAGAATGCAGCGTGGTGTGGGGGGCTCAAACTCAAAACAAAAGCTCACACTTCTCAGTATAGGAGGTTGTAATATACCAAATGAGATTAACATTTAAATTCAAGTATTTGTATTAGGTAAAAATTACAAATGTTAGGAGTGAATGTAGACTGCTTTTTATGTAGGTTTCTGTATCTGGCTACAATAATTGTACATGCATAAGTAAAATTCAAGATATCTACCATATTCTTCAGAGATGTCTTTTTCAAAGATGGTAAAGGCCTAAAGTTCACTGTGTAAATACCATCTAATTAAATGGTTTCACCTTGGTTTTAACACCATTATGCAAAATGCCCAGAGAGTGTTTTTCTCTGGGTTCCACCTAATCCAGCTGAATCTGTTTTAAATAGCTATAATTGGTGATTTTCTAGATCAAGGGTCTTACTCAGATCAATGATAGTAGCTTGTGTATATTGATTACTAGCCATGCCTATGAAAATATCATTTGTTACCTCAGGAGTGATAGTGGAATGGACAAGCTAACTCCAAATTCGAAGGGGATCAATGTGTTGCGTATAGATAAAAAGAAGCATGTTACCTGAGAGAGCATCAATTTTTCATGGACTGTGGACAAAACACGAAAGAGAAGGAATTCACTAGGTCAGACACTTAATTACTGAGGTCTTGTATTATTTTCTTCTAGCGAAAGAGGGAACCAAGTTCATTCTTCAGTCACAGAGAAGGAGGAAATTCTCTAAACTATGCTGAAATATATGAGGCATATCCATTAAAAGTGAAAATACATGCTGTGGTATTACAATCATACCTAACGGTTTAGAAAATAGAGACTAGTGCATCATCTTATAATAAGTACTCCTGGGCAGACACGCTAAACCACCCAGGGGTGAACAACTTATGCGCATAAACATCCCAAATGTGTTCAGGCCTCCAGGAGAAGCTCACTTCTCCCCTTTTCCTCAGACACACGAAATTAGGAGTAAATTTAAGTATTTCAAAGAGTACACTAAATTCAAAAAGCATATCAAATTGGAACTGTATTCATAACCATTCTTCCTTGCAAGCACATGTTTCAGAATATTTCTTCCCTCACTCTGAGCTTGACACCGAGGTGTGTTGGCACATCATGGCACATCAGCTTTTTTGCCATAAATGTTCAACATAAGAAAGATTTAGTCCACAGCTCAGCAGCACTTATTGCAGTTTTGGGGAGGATGGGATGTTCTACAAAGGAAAGGGACATGAAAGACCAAATACATGTTGTGCAGAGCTGCTCTGCTGAAGTGCAGAGCAACCCAAAAGCAGAGGAAATGGATTTGCCAAGCAGAGGACCTGCAGATGTCCCGGAATTACGAAGGAGGGTCCCCTGTCTCTGCAAACAGGTCCATGCTGCCAGCCAGCTCCAGGCCATCTCTGAGAAAGCCCGCTGCTTGCTCTGTAGCGAAGGGGAGAGGAAGGAGGAGAGACCTCCTTTACCTGAGGAATGATCCGACAAAAACATCCCAAAGGCAAGTTCTGCAGTGTTTTGAGACTGGCCTTTTGACTGTCTTGGTTGTCCTTTCTGGTATGCAGATGGCAAATACCCGTGTGTTAGGCTACACTACTAGACTCAGGAGAAGGTCTTTCTTCCTTCTTTTATGGCACTAATGTGAATACTAGTCCACAGGGACTTAGCTCATCCCTGAAAATCACAATTCCCTGATGCACTCCAGACCTACCTAGTGGGATCTGTACGAAGTTACTCAAGTCTCAAGTAACACAATTTTTATGTGGTACTTTAATGATGAGGAAAAATAATGCAGGTATTGTAATGAGTGAAGAAGAGTGGTGAACTGAAAAAGAGTCTAAATTGTTAATCTGTTTTTCATTACTTTTCTACTTGATCTTCACCCTATGAAATTTCCATAACATTTCTTTCACATTGCAGTGTTGTGAAATGTATGGAATATACTGGCAAAAGATCTGTTTTCTGATTTTAGCATGAGTATTCAATTTTTTTTCCCCTCTAAATAGAAAAGAGGAAGGGAAGGGAAGGGAAGGGAAGGGAAGGGAAGGGAAGGGAAGGAAAGGGAAAAGCTTTCTAGAGTGACATTAGAAATATTGACTGTTCTTTGGGCCAAAGGTACAAGATAAAAAAGAAAATCTTTTATTAATTCCACATATTTATTTGCTCCTGTGATTTTGCGACCCTGCTTGTTGTAGACCAGTTCATTTGGGAATTTGGCAATAGTCAATGAAATTATAAGTGTTACTAAAATCAGGAGAAATTACAGTTTTCAGTCATATTAATTTGAAGGATTTCACTCTATAAATTGACATAATCCTAAACAGCCTGTACCTTTGCTCAGATTTGCTTTTGACAGTGACAGAGTAAATACAAAAGACAAATGAATACAGGTTTTCTGCTTTATCAGGGAGAAGTACCATGTAGCCACAGAGTTTGTAGATTATTCACTACCACTTCAGATAAACAATCTTCCACAGTGTTACTCCCCTAAAATATTTTTGGGTGGATGAAACAAGTCAACTACATTCATCCACTGATAGAAAAGCATGAGAAGTTGAAAACACAAGTACTACTGTGACTCACAGAATTTATAGCTTAAAATAAACACGTTAGCTCCAATGTTAATCCTTTATTTGTTTTTAAAAATTGAAGAAGGTCATAAAAACAACTCACAGAGAAGAATTTGGCATCTGGGTGTATTGAAGGAGTGAGATCCTCATCAGAAAAGAAAGAAGTGTTGATACTAGTCAGCTAAACTGGATTCATGCTGTTTTCTGCTTCTGCTGCCGTTGTTTTTCCTTTGCTTCCAAACATTAGACAAATGCTAGTTTTCTGCTTTGTTTCAAGCAAGATGATTAAATGTAGATGCTGGCTAGCTTGCAAAAATGAAAGATTGTCTCAGAGAATCAGCACCCTTATTATATGGTTCAGATTTTAAATCAAAATTAACAAATAAGACTGTCACGCTATTGTATATGAACCATAAGGCAATTTTTACATGTATAAACACTGATTAGCATTTCACTTCAATTTGTTAATTTAATTAGGTATTTTCAGAAATTTTAAATATTGTTTGAGTAGAACTCCTGTATTTAAAGCTTTTCTCTGAAGGTCACATGGGCAAATCTTGTTTTGCCAGGTGGACTGTCTACAGTGTACAGAGTCTTGATAAAAACCAGCTGTAATTGCCTGATACTGGTTAAGACTCAAAAATCAGACTGTGCAAACAAATATATCTTGGCCCTAGATACTTGCCACATCTGCCAACAATTAGTTATATATCAGGACTAGAAAAGGGCACAGAATAAACAAGATCTGATTTCAGAATAAGCAAATAAACAAGGAGCTCTGCATCATTATTCATCAAGTGGATGTGGAATTACCTAAGTTGTAGGCTTGGATTCAGAGCTGTCAATCGTTGAGGTTTAGCTAAAAGTATTAGGTAACAAAAGATATGATTGACAAATACTTTGCAGATGCTCTGGGAGCACGTTGTCCCACCTGCTTGCCTGCTCCGGAGTGCCACCCAAACACTCAGCCAGGGTGCTTCTGGGGGACAGATGCTGGGGGCCAGCTGGCTGTGGGAGCAGCAAGAGCCATTTCTAAAGAGCTTCTTATCACGATTGTTAGGGTTTCTACAAATAGCCGTGTCGTCATCCCATTGGTGTCCTGAGATATCTGTCTGCTCAGAACTAGGCGAGAAACTAAACCAAATTAATACTAAGATTTTGGACTGAAAGGTAGTTTTTAAACCAAAGTGTCTTACGAGGATGGAAGGAAGGAGGGAAGCTGAGACTCAATGAAAATACTGAGGTTTCCTGGCTTGCAAAGTTAAGTTGCTGGGTAAAGAAACCGTGAATTGTGACTCTCATCTTGTAGGCAAACTGTTTCAAGTTTTGATGATTTTCCAAAACATTTTGACCTGTTTCTAGAGAGCATGAAAATGAAACAATGTTGAATTTCTGTAACAAAGAAGCATTTAATGACAATAAAAATGACAAATAATAGGCTACGTTTACTTTACCATCTAGACAAAGCAAGTCTTTCTGATATCGTGTTTCACTTGAAAGATTGTATTCAATTAAAATCAAAGCAGGAAAGGAATTTTATTACCTGCATGTAACATGGGATATGATATAATGACCTTCATTCAAACTCCCAATCATTAAAACTCTCTAACTGGTGACCAGGGAGGACTTCAAATTCAGGTCCAACAGCTGCAAAATACGAATAAAAGCTATAGCTTAATTGAATCAGTGATTTTAAATCTTAATACACAAATGGCATGAGAAAATCAGGCGTGTGGAAAAATAGGGTTTCGCTCTAATGTATTACATTTTATTTTGAATAATTCTTCAGGTGAGTTGTGCTGGGTAAAAGATAGTAAGACACTGCACACTGTCAGGTCTCCCTGATACCCCAATTTTATTCTGTCTAACGAACCCTCTGATGGTTGGCAACAGCGATAACCTGCCAACAACAAAGAGCGAGATACTGCTCCCTTGCGCAACACAATTTCTATAGTGGGCCAGGTCCAGAGCTCGATTACGCCAGAGCAAACCAAGAGTAAATATCCTTCTGAGGGCTGATCTGAATGGCATATGAGAAAAGATGTTTTTGCGTCTACAGAATGGGAATTATGAGCATGTTTTTTTCATTATTAGATTGATAAGTGTCATATAATAACACATTTAAGGACCCTGATTGCATATTCCACTGAAATCATCTTCAAGATTTCCGCTGATTCTGGCCAGCTTTCAGTCAGGCTTGCAGACAACAAACAGACAGAGGCAAGTAGGCTATAAGTTATTTTTCCTAAGCTTTGGGGAAATCAATTTTATTCAGAGTATCTCTGAATTAGGACACAGGCCTTAAAGGGGCCTCAAAAATAATTTCCTGTCCTTTTGTACAATGTCAGAGTCAACACGGAATCTCATAATGACCCATTTAGATTTTATGGGATAACCAGGCTTAAGGCTTGCAATAATTTTGTTTTCTCATGGATCAGAAATAAGAACATGTCCTGGTCAATAATACTCCAGTCATGTCCAAAAGGAAAACGAAGAGTTTTCCTCAGCAACACAGGTTTCAGAGAGGACGGTATGATACCTCTCCTCCACACCTCAGGTTGCTGTATTCAAAGTTCAGCTCTCACAAGGAGATGAAAAAGAGTAAAACCTGAATTCTAATCTTAGCTCACATCGCCTTAAAAACTCACATACATACAATGGAATATTTTGTCTCAGTTAATTAAAAACCACTCTTTTCATCTTATTAACTATATTTAACTAACCCAGTTGAAAGTTGCTTAAAAAATCAGAAATTGGAAAGGAGCTCATTAAAATGTGAATTAGCATTTCACTGATTTGAGTTTAATATGATTGCATTTATATAATACAGAAAAATTACCACTTTATTGGAAGTCATTTGTATTGGAAGTCATTTGTATACTCAACTGCTGTACCAAGTCACCTTTGATGTAGTGGAATAATATTTGTATCAACTGTTACGTATTATAAGGTAATTAGTCTTGCTCTGTTCTGTTTCTAAACAGTGAGTTATTCGATGCACATTATATGACACAAGTCTTATGATTTGTGGCCCAAAAATCTCCACGAATCTATTGGGGTATGTCTCTGTAGTGGTTTATACTTATTCCAGGGAAATTATTACTTTCGGAAAAGTCTTACAAACCTAATGCTGATTTGACAGGACTCTAAAGCCTAGTTTTTCTCTTTAACCAGTCCAAGAACCTGGAAATGGTCTGCAAGAACCTTGGCATGGTGTTTCTTCTGGGAAAGACGTTGTGGCTGAGTGACAGCGTGCTCAGAAGCTGTCCTGACACCTGAATGCCCCAGGGAAATTCTTCCGTGACTTTTGTGTCCTAAAATAAAAGTACAGTAGGAAAAAGAAGAGTATAACTACAAATTGCTTTTATCTAGAGGATATGTGATCAGCTTTGTGTTCTGGTCCTTCCTGGTGCTTGTAAATGTAGAGGAATATTTTTAAACCATATTTCAGAGACATCAACTCTTCTCTTATTCTGGAATGCAAGTGCAGCTAGAGCAAAGTGCTCCAGACTGATGTAAACGTGCTTTTTGAAGTGGAACCAGGGTCTTCCCTTGCATCCTACCATTTTTCATCCCAAGGCCACAGCATCTTTCTATACATTTAAAGTGAAGAAGGAAGGAACGAAAGAAGGAGGAGAGGAACAGAAAGGAGAGATGAAAAGAGGGAGGGAGGGTGGAAGAGGAAGAGGGAGGGAGGGAAAGAAAAAGAAAACTTTTCACAATACTTTCATTCTTTGAACTACTGGGAAAAGACTGAATAGATTCAGTAGATTCTCTTCTGGGATTGTCTGTCTAAAAATCATATTATTATGAATGACACAAGCAAAAAACTATTACTAGTACAGAGATGTTGTATACTTTTCCTTTCGAACAGTATTTCAGTGGCTTAAAGGGATATTCCTCTTCATGTCTATGGTTAGGGACTTCGAAAGGTGCTCGACGGCGACTCTTAATCTTAGGAGAAGTTAATACAGAAGAGCACACGTCCCAAATAATCTTCCCAAAGCATGTTTTAGTCTTCATTTACAATTCACTAGAAACTGATCTCCATGCTCATTCACTTTTTGTTTCCCTTACAATGTAATCTAAGCATTGCCAGATTTCACTTGCACCATATTAATTTTACCATGTGCCTGCTTTAGAAAGAAATGTGACTGGGTAACTCATTCCCATAAGCCATGCAAAAAAATGAATTTTTAAAAGCTTTTAAAGCTCAGCAACACTTAACCAGTTATAGAAAGACATTTTACAGGGGAAAACCCCAAACTGTTACTTCTCATCTGAGCCAACGATTCCTTTTTTCTCCAAGACTTATTTTTTTAAAAGCAGATAGAAGCATAATCAGCTGCAACTGCTATCGTATTCAGCATTTCAACAAAGTTTGGTGTTGGTTTAAATGGTGTTTTTGTTCCAGTCTTGCAAGAAGAAGTGAAAGCACCAGGGATATTATCTAACTAGACAACAAGTCTCCCTCCTAGTTGTAAAACTTCTATTGGTCTGTCTAGGCACTTGTAGCTCATATGTCTCCGAGCATCCCTTTTAGCTATTTAAAATCCTTTTTTTCTCAATCTTGAAGTGGTTGATAAGTTTGTGTGTGCATCTGTATGCATTATTCAACTATGGATGTGTACTTGTGTAAAATAATGGGTTTATTAAGGAAAGTTGAATTGAGAAAGTATGTGCATTTTGTTATAAAAAAAAAATACCTTCTTTCCATGATCATTGTGAATGGATTCACAGTATCTTTCATGATCCCTGAAGAGCTCAGTTTCCAGGGCTTGCAAGCCTTTGTTTGAAGGATGAGAGCTTCATTTCTGAAGGGAACGCAGAATTTCTCAGGTAACTATTGCCAAATTCCTGGAAGAGTCTGTGTCTATCAATCAGGACAGGCATTTGTCTTTGAGTTTTGTCTTAGGATGGAGAGTACCAGCGTGTAAAGTAGATCACCAGTTGTGTTCATAGGGATCTACCTTGCCTAAAAGATGGACTGCTGCCTTCTGCAGCAAGAGATCTTTTATGGAGAGACCCTGTCATTTTCTGCCTGGCTCTGAAGGGTTAGGATAGGAAAGCCTATGGAGTTACTGTGTGCTCCATCCTGTGACAGGTTCAAACACGAGGTTAAATATGAGGTTCAAACTTCCGGTAATAATAAATGGGATGCATGCATATATA
>NW_009605243.1:0-23138 GCF_000690535.1 Cariama cristata
TCTCTATTCAGATAAGAGATGTACCCAGGTCTGTTTTCTCAAGTTCCCATCCTTGGCCAGGTGACAGACTTTGCCAATACAATCAGTATTTTTCCACCCTTAGCTGTGAGAAAGTTTCTGATGCGATCAAGGGGTGCTTAACCACCCAACTCATTACACAAAGCCTAAGGTACGGATTTCTGAAATTGTGACGAGGCCCAGAAAAAGGACAGGGGGTGAGGAGGTTTGCAAAATGTTTTGGATATTATGCCATTTACTGCCATCCTAGCTTGCTATTTGTGTATGCTTTATTATTAAAGATATTTAGAATCTCTGCAACAGCAATATTAAAATAAAAATCTTCTGTCGGCATTCACTTTCACGAAGAAATAGAACTCTCTTTTGAACCTCTTTCAGTTTTGCAGAGGAAAGAGTTTTGTTCTTGATAGCAAGTGTTCTGGTATCTGGTTAAAGGAAGCTCTGGATTGGCATTAAAACTCTGAGGTATCTCCCTTGCAATGAAAGATAAACAAAGCAGTGATGAAGGGGATAGAGGCAGGGAGAATGACCTCTGCGATGGTCAACATCTACCAGCTCAAACTGCAGCTGCGTCCAACCAGTATGATCCATATGACTAGCAGGTCGAGAGAGGGTGAGACACCCCCCCTGCAGTACTGCCTTCAGCTCTGGGGTCCTCAGCACAAGAAGGACATGGACCTGTTGGAGTGAGTCCAGAGGAGGCCACGAAGATGATCCGAGGGCTGGAGCACCTCTGCCGTGAGGACAGGCTGGGAGAGTTGGGGTTGTTCAGCCTGGAGAAGAGAAGGCTCTGAACACCCAGCCAGTACCTAAAGGGGCCGACAAGAAAGGTGGGGAGGGACTTTGTACATGGGCAGGGAGTGATGGGACAGGGGGTAATGGCTTTAAACTGGAAGAGGGGAGATTTAGATAAGATATTAGGAAGAAATTCTTCCCGGTGAGGGTGGTGAGGCAGTGGCAGAGGTTGCCCAGAGAAGCTGTGGCTGCCCCATCCCTGGGAGTGTTCAAGGCCAGGTTGGATGGGGCTGTGAGCAACCTGGTCTGGTGGGAGGTGTCCCTGCCCAGGGCAGGGGGGTTGGAACTGGATGGGCTTTAAGGTCCCTTCCAACCAAACCATTCTGTGATTTCCCTCAGAGAAACTACCAAGGATATCTTTACCACAGTGGCATTTCTTACACCATTTTGGCTACTGTGTGAAATAAGAATAAAAAGACATAAACTCTATCACATCTCCAATCCAACATTCAAATTGCAATAGTGTAGAAATGATTGCCTGAGCCAGAATTCAGCCAGTCAGCTTCCTGGAGACACTGTCTGCCGCCCTGGGCATTATGACCTCAGACCACCTGTCCTAAATCCCTTTGTTGTGAACACAGTGCATGTACATCACAGAAAGCTCACTGTTTTGGGTGAGAATAAAGATTTCAGAACCCTGGCCAGAATGCCCCCCAGGGGGGTCACTGCCACCTTTGCTTTGCACCAATAAAAAAATGACAACTTGAATATTCTGGTTGACTTAGCTGAAGGTCAGATTTTTGAGGGCAGCTAGGAAGAGTAAGGGTCTTACCACCTAACACCACACATTAAGCCTGTCTTACCCCCTCCCCACTCCTGTTCGATCATTCGGCTGTTTTCAGTTTTGGGATGGCATCAGAGAGATGTGGCCCCTCAGAGAGCCCAATTCCAGGCAGTGTATCATAGCGCGCAGTAAATTAAATGTGTTCTCTCAATTTGTGTCCTTTTTGTGCTACAGTGTCCCTGCCTGCTGTGCTGTCCTTGAAATGCAATGCGAAATTAGCTCTCGATAGTGCAGCACGGCAGAAATCAATAACAGAATTATGCCAGTGCGTAGGAAGGGTCGCTAAAACCTGGCAACCCCGGCAGCATCTCAATGCACGTCGTGACGAATGCTGAACTCTGGAAAAGAGAGGTGTCTCTCTTGTTAACTGCTGTGGTTCTGGCTGATGTGTTCCCAGAATGGCTGAGATATTGGAAAAGTACAGAAATACATCACCCGGTGATTTCTAGCTTTTATAAGTACATGTCCTGACTATGTAAGCAGACTTTAACTCACTGAGAATACAAGCCTCTGCTTTATTACTACACTGAAAATGATCAGATAAAAGCTTCTAGAGAGAAATATTTTGGAGTATGTTTGTGTGTTCCTTCAACGAAGCAGAATAATCTGTCACAGTAGATGAAACTTCAATTAGATTTGATGGCTTTTACATCAATTTACTAAGTAATCTGATTAAAGCCTCAAAGTCTTCTCACTATGATACTGAATGACTTGCCTTGGGAAGAATCTAATACTGTCTAGAAAGATGTGATTCGGACTTATGGTTCTTTCTGGCTTCAGATTCCTCGAGGTGCATGAATAAAGATGAATTTTAGTAATATAGGTAATAGAAAATAATAATGAAATTATTTGATACTTTTGTGTTACTGTAGCTACAGAGAGATACAAAACTTAGCAGAGCAGGTTGTTTTCAGGGGAATGAACTTCATAAAAAAGAAATAAATGTTTCAATCGTAATGCGGTGGGACAAATTCTGTCATGGCAAGAATCCTTTGAGCCAGATCCCTGACCCTTCTACAGTAATTTTATGCCATAAAAAAAATTCACAGATCATTTTAACAGGCCCAGGAGAATTTCAAACTACTGCAGAGATAGCAAAAATAGATTGCAATTTTTTTAACAAAAATGTTCATTTGCTGGAAAACATTAAGAAACTGAAACCTAAACTATTGGAAGGAAGATGTTGCTTTGGACAAATTACTTCAGTATATTATATTATCTGAGTATAGATGTTGGACAACTTTGATAATGTTTATTTCTTGAGCTAGCCTTGTCTTCAAGGAGAGGAAGGCAGGCACTTGTGTTTTCTCTGTTTCTGGTTTCATCAAGAATTCCAGTTTGATATTCAGGGCATTTATTTGTGAGTGATTATGTGTCTGAGGACCACCTTCAGACTCCAGTAAAATTAAAACCCAAGGGTGCCTGCAGGAGCCTCGCTTGTTAACACGTTAAACAGCGATGGTGGGAAGAGGAAAAGGGGAAGTTTTCTTCTCCCATTCCCCTGTCTCTTCTCTACCCTCTGTTCCTACACGCAGTTCCATATCAGCCCTTTGGCTGGTTTGGTAGAGCCCTGCATTGTAGCTCAGCTTCTAGAGGAAAACAGAAGAAAGCAAGCAGATGGACCAGCGCATGTCCCCAGGCAGGCAGGAGGTCACGTCAGCAGACTGACTTCTGCAGCTGCCAGGTTGTGAGGACTTCCTTGAGTCACATGTCCTGTAAAAGTAAAAGACATCAGCAACTTTGTTGGGGTCAGGCAACGGTCAGAAAAACTCTTCAGGAAAAGTATAAGGCTACTCTTACTCCTTATTACAACACCCATTTTTTGGTTGCCTTCTCGGAATCCCGTCAGGCTGAACCAAGTCCTTCAATGCTACCATCAACCTTCTAATTTTCCCTCCCATTTTCCTTCTTCTTCCTGACCTAGTCGCCAGGAGGCACCCTGAAATTTCTCCTGATGGGTCTCTCTTCCCTGCTGACTCTCTCCTGCCAAGTCAGTCAGTGGGGAGAAGGAGGAGAGGAAAGGAGGTGACGTTCCCACGCCTGCAGCCCCACGACACTGGGACCAGCCGTGGCAAAAGCTCTGCTGTCCTCTGAGACCCGCACTCGCACACACACCTTCCCACGGAGCTGCCAAAACGCTGCAGTGCAGAGCCAACATCTCGGGGAGAAGGCGGGGATGCATCTAAATTATTTCCCTCAGAAAATATCCAAGATGTTTAAGTGCAGCAAATCAATTCTGATTATCACCAGGTGGACTTCAGATGGAAATTTGCTCAACCTATCCACCCAAGGCAACCCTGCCAGAAACTCCCATCTCCTGGGAAGCCTACCAGGCACACGGCCAAAGAAGTCTCTTTGACTCTGGCTTCCAGATTCTCCTGCTCTGCAATTCCCCAGACATTAAGGTTCTTGTACCGCCAACCAGGAAAGGTTTTAGTGGTACAAAGGATTCACAGCCCTGTTGGTGGGCTGCCAGGAAGATAAAATTACCAAATACATTGCAATTTACACTTTTGCAATTTTTTTTTCTTCTCCCCTCATTCTTCTTGTTTGAATTTGAATTAAAATATAGTTGGAAATGCAAATTTCCCAGGGCTTGGAGATTCCAGTTTTTGCAAAGACTAAGTTAAAAGCTTACTTTTGAGATGGCACTTCAAGATAACGCATTAAGTTAGTTGCTGATTAGTTTGGCAGATGGAATAGCGAAATCCCCATCATTGAGAATTTCCAGGGGAAGGAAATGCTGTAGAAAGACTAGAGAGAAAGGCAATAAAAATAGAAAGAACTAGAGACAGGAGGATGAGGAGTTAGAAGAAAGAGGAAAAATTGAAAGTGAGAGGAAGGTATAGTTTTTGAACAGTATTATAAACCACAAATCTTTGGTTTCGTTGTTCTTTTCTTTTCCTACTCTCAAAATTGTTCTTTTTTCAGTTAGGGGAAAAAAATCTGAAAAAAAATCCTAAATACATTTAAGACAGGTTTGCAAAAGCTTTACTATATTGAGCCAGTTCTAATTAATGTCCCAGAGTGAGTCTGAATGAGCCAATAAAGTCTGAATAATAACAATAAAAAAGCTAGAAGTTCAGCTGCTACTCAAAGACAATGGCCTTGATTGCTGTACAAGCCTCCTTTTGCTATCCCTGGGAGAGGTATGGTGGTAGATTCACTTTTTTCTAACATGTCGAGTTCATATCCTGCCTCCTGGATGATAATTCAGGAGAGAATCTTGCCTTTTTAAAAAGTAATTTTGGCTGCTCACACAAATGCATGAAAAGGAACAAAAGGCTTTTAACCAGAGACTTTATTTGTGCTTGAAAATGAAGGTGTGAAAAATGAGGCTGTGCTCTAAAAATCTGTCTTTGTGCAGTCTCGGGGCCAAATTATAAATTGATTTACATTCTCTCTTAACCTCGTGTCAGGAAATCATTTATAATTTGTGCGACTCCTTTTTTCTCTCTGAACAGTTCCAAGTGCAGTCTCTGATGATGTCACCCCGATCCCAGTTCTCCAGCAGCAAAGTTCCAGGCGGAAAGAAGCAGACTCAAAATAAATACAGAAAATAAAGCATTCAGGCTTTCTTCATTCATCAAAAATCAAGGTAGAGTAGGCTGGAGGGGCCAGCAGATGCAAGCATAAACTATTTTTTTCTCTTTGAATATCTTTTAAATGTTTTTACTAAATGTTTTCTGGTATATTCTACCTAAATACTTTTAAAATGTGTAGTTCTCAGCACACAGCTAAGCATTTAATTCCAAGTAGTTCTATAAAGGACATTAATTTAATGTTCATTTTAAGATACTTGCAGCTCTTTGATATGCTTTTGGAAATCTGAAAGTTGGCCAGATCCCGAGTTCAACTATTTAAAGGAAGTTTCATTGATTTCAACAGAGCTGCACACATTTACACCAAATGAAGATTTGACCTATACTTCCTAATAGGTTTTCTGAAAAGTGCTGCAAAAAAAGGTCTGGATTTCTCTAAGTAACCATTCCCTTTTCTTGGCTTAATATTGCATACATGTTTTCTCACTTAAACTTTGCCTCATTTGGCTTTGGTTTTTTATGTAGCCTTTGAAACCATTTCTAATGGAAAAATGCAGCTGTTAGCAAGATTTCCTAAAATGTACATGGAACTAATTTTCCAGGCATTTCTCTCAAGGACTCTGATGTATCTACAGAAGACATTCTGCCAAAAGGATCTTTAATGTAACTAAATATTTAAAAAAAAAAAAAAAAAAGAAAAAGAAAAAAAAGAAGAGTAGAGAGAACACATCCCCTTGTAATGCTAACAAGTAGGAAGAATTGACTTTCAGTAGTTCAGA
Organism: Cariama cristata; assembly: GCF_000690535.1. Classification (NCBI taxonomy): domain Eukaryota; kingdom Metazoa; phylum Chordata; class Aves; order Cariamiformes; family Cariamidae; genus Cariama; species Cariama cristata. The sequence continues at coordinate 5,919 of NW_009605243.1, forward strand.
TTTACATACTTTCTTTAAAGTAAATATTGAAACTTTCTCATCAGCAAAGTTATTTTTGCAGAAAATCTGTGAATTTTTAGTGTGAATTAAAATAATCAGAGATAAAAGGGTGCGATAATGTGATGTGACCTAGAATTGTATAAATACCATCACCATGGAATCTGATTTTATACGTTGTCTCTCTGCATCATGTTTTCAAAAGCACAGGTGACCAAGACTATACAATCCTCAGCACATGACTCACTAAGAGAAAGCAAGCAAGTCAAGAATTGCCACTTTCTCCACCTATATGGCAGCACAAGGCAAGGGCAGTCGAAGAAGTCGGGAGGAACAGGTTCTCAAGATAAGAGGAAGCAAGATGCAGCTCATGTATCTTTTTTGTTGTAGTCTTTTCTCTGAGAAGCCAGTGCTGCAAATCTATCTATGCCCACTTCCACACAAATCACAATATGAAGCTCAGTTATCAGAGATAAATTTAAACAACAAAATTATTAGGGGAAAATAGACATATTTTTAAACAATCCCATTGGAAAGAGACAGCCATGCAGTTAAATTTTAAAACATCAGTCTACTCTTGGCTCTGAACTGGCTCACTACCACTTGGGAATGTATCTTAAATTCCCTGGGACTGAGTCTTTGTTGTCTTTATTCTGCGTTGTAATTTACAGCTGTTAAAATTTCAAGCAATTAAACAGGAGAGGTTAGACTGGAAGGCTCTTGTCCTTTCTTTGGATGAGTTAGAAGCAGCACCACAAAGTACGAAGTTGTAAAGAATCATAATTTCATTTCTTTATTAATCCCAGCAGTAAAATATATCTAAGATACTGTCTGGCCCCCTGTAACTGATATATATAAACACATCATGAATTTTAAAATGTTTATCCTCATAACAACACAGAAAGGAAAGTGTTACTATTCCCATTTTATCAATGAGTAATTGAGGGCACAGTTTCATGTTAATGGAAAACCAATTTGACGTTAAGTTGCTGCCAAAAGTTGTAGTTCTATTCCACCTTCTGCACCACCTTGCAGTTTCTGCTTCTTCTCATATGCAAGTCTAAGTGTATAAGTCCCTTATGCAGCGAAAGCTGCAGGAAGCTTACCCAGCAAGGTAGGAAGACTGAAGAAATTCTTCTTTCAGCATCATCTAGTCAGTACATCAATTTAGCATCACCTTAAATGCACCTCACCCAATGGCAACAAACTGTTTCAAAATTAAGGAGGCAATTTCAGCTTGCCTCGAAACGAGTGGGACATTTGTGACAGAGCAAAAAATTAAACCTGAAGTCTTACCTCCTATGCCACTTTTCTAACGACTTGGTTGCTTGCTTTCGTTTTGTCTACTTTAGGAATGACATGATGGGCTTAAAGGGAAGACGAAACATGGCAACAAAAACCAGACTTGTAAAAGTTAATATACTTTGTTACAAGCAGGAACCATTCCACTTGTCTCAGGAGTTAGACTGAGATTATAGTTTCATGATACTGGCACTCAAATAAATGAGAGCAGTTCGTGGATTTCATGCCTCCTTCCTGCCTCTGGTGGCCTCCTTTCAATAGCTCTTTACTGTTCTGTTTTACCACTGGAACTGTTTGAGGGGTCAAGCAGCAAATGGAATCAATGAAATGATCCAGGTTTTTCTGTTTTGGAGGTCAGGAAAAGGTTACTTTTCAATTACCGCATTTACAGCACAGTCCACAGTCAACTGTGTCAAAATAACCTGGAGGGAGGAAGAATGGCAACACTCATCAGGTTAGGAGTTGGAAGGCAGTGGGATGGAAACTAAGTCATATTTCCATTAAACCCAGAATATTGTTAAGTGATGACTCTGTACTATCAGAGGCAGAGGTGGCCAAAAGCATTGTTTTGGACTGTTTTAGACGTCTGAAAGCCTAAATATCAACACAAGTGTTAAATGTGTATTATGTGTGACTGCAAGTAGTATGATTGTTAGGAATAATGGTTATTTACAAAATATAAAAATAAAATGTAGCGATAACATCTGAGAGTATTGAATAAATAAAAATGACATAATTAACCAACAGTGTAGACAGACAAAAGAAATATTTGCTGTTAGGTGGTGACTACATGCTAATAGAGGCTTCTCAGTCATATACTTACCATTCTCCACATAGTCTTTCTAAATTACAACATCTGGATGGCTCCCTAAATACAACACAGAACAAGTCATAACGTGCCACCCTCTTTGAAACATATAGAGAGAGTTCAAGTAGTTAAAGTATCAATTAATATTATGTATGTTTGAGGAAAAGTCTGTACTAATTGTTTTCGTGAGTTAAAGATGACAATTATTACAAACTAATGATCCAAGGTTATGGAAACAAAATAAAATCAATTGAAATGTGTGAGAGCACAAGTAATCACCTTCATTGGTAATTAATACAATTCTGACCGAACAATGAAGAGTTTTAAGAAACTCTGTTTATTGAATGTTTGGCATATGCGTTTGTTATGCTTAGCACAAACTTAAGCAAAAGAAAGCTTAAGCTTATGGTTAGCACAAACTTCAACAAAAGCAAGCTGTTCAACGACTCCTTCATTCCGTAAGACGGGTTAGAAACATTTCATGGCTATGCCAGCTCTATAAACAAAGACTACCTCACGTTACCTCAAAAAGCAAGATAGACTGTATGGCGTGGCTGGGAACAAGTACTGGGTGTGGGAAGTAACATAAAACTTGTTATTGCCAGAAAGCAAATATTTCATTAATACTTATCCTGAAGTTCATTTCTCTGCATTGAGAAAGCAGTGACACAATCTCTCTGCGTCTCACCTCTATGAAATTTTTCATCCTGTTCTCAAAATCTTGTTAGTTGCCTTGTTATAAAAAAAATATTTATTTTAGGCTTAAAGATTCAGCTTGTGTTCATCAAGCTAAATCTTTCAACTGCAGTGGTTTAAGATGTTACTACTGTCCAGTCGTTTGTTACTGGTCCACTGGCTGCTACTGACCCATTAAGAAAACAGAGAGAGGGAAAGTGTCCTTCTACTGCCTAGGTTAGTGGTTGGACACAAGGCTCATTCTTCTGCTCCTCTTCTCCTTAAAACCTAATTCACTCTCTTTGCATTATTACAAATGTTCCACTCACCCAACAGTAGAGCAGAAGGACATTTTAATATTGTCAAACAAAACCAAGAACATCTTGATTCTGAAATAAATTACTTGGAAACAAAAATTTTGCTTTGGTTACACTGTACAAAGGGTCGTTTATAAAATGGGCCTAGGTTATTTATGGGAGGTCTGAGAGAAGGCAGGCATTCATGAAGAAAGGATGTCATCTGGAAAAAGGTCGTATTTATAGATAAGTGTTCTCCTTGCTAGTGTGAATGTAGAGACAGAATTGGCAGGGCTCCTGATTTGACTGTTTAAAACCCACAGGTATGAGTGCTTTGTCCATTGGGAAATAAACGTTATGCTCCCTGATTATTTTTCACAAGGAGTTTGAAACAGAGGTGGTTTCTAATTGCATAGGTGTCAACTGGTTACAGTGATGTAAAAGTAGATTAGTGAATATTTTACACGAAAGCAAAGACCTTATCGGGGAGACAGACTAAACTAAAGAATCAGCTATTGACACGGGATCACTATGTCAAAAATTAGGTATTGGCAATGGAAGATTTTGGAGTTGTTGATGGGGATGGGGATGGATTTTGCAAGCCTCCTTTACCAGGCAGGTAGTTTATCTGGCAAATAACTCCTTAGGTCTATATAATCTCCAACTTTGTTAGTTACTTTCCCCATGTCCTGTTTAGTTCTTACGGTTCTCTTTTCCAGTGATATGGTTTAGACAGTTGCAATATATACAACACAATCCGATTTAGTCATTTGTGCTGCTTTTATAATGAAAGGAGAATAAATAGACTCTTACAGCAGATGAGTCATCTGGCATGTATTTTAGTGTCCACTTTGAAATTAGGTGAATCCCATGAGAGGCAGGTGTCTGCCTTCGGGCAGATCAATCCTACCCACTGCCTCCAGGCATTGACTTCAGCTTTCCTTAAGCACACACCAAAGTAGTTTCTGAATTCAGTTCAGCATAAAGAGAAAGAAACAGAAGGAAATCATATAATAAATGGATAAGAAAGTGAGTGAAAACATGAACAAAGCTTTTAGAGAAGGACAAATGCCAAGGGAATTACATGCATTTTAAAATACATACAACACAACATGCAGGACACAAAATCCCAGCAGTTCATGACCTCAAAAATTCAAAGCTAGCTGCAATAAAGAACTTAAATTTTTAAGGCTAGATGCCATAATGCTGATCTTGTAGGTTCCTATTCCCTAGATTTGAATAGAAAAAACAGAGTAAGGTAAATAAAATCTAATACCTCTAGGCACTTATGCTTACTGTCATCCTATATTGAATGCAAAGGCTTTGGACAGTCTGAAAAAAACTACAGCTGAACAAGGTACTAGAAAATGCAAAACACAGGAATGTACCAAAAAGCCACATTTTCTAAAGAGCTCATATACACAAATAAGGGTGCAAGAAAGTTAATTCATCCATTTCGAATCCAGACTTTCAGTCTTCTCCTCAGAGATGTCTGATTATTCCCATCTTATTAAGACCCGTCTAATTATTTTACAAAGTGCCTGGAGGAGAAAAAAGTATTGCCGTTATCTAGAGAATATACAGGGGCTTGGTCTATCTTATCATGATTATTTCAGGTTTTTACCCAGTGACTGTTGTATGTGCAATGACAGAACATTGCTGGGAGCAGAGGCAAGAGCTCAGGTCTCCTCCCTAGATGAAAACCCCAAAATACTGAATGACAGATTTAGACGTCCTCCTTCAAACTGCCCTTTTCCCTGTCTATGAGTATTAGATTTCCTTCTACACACGGTGCAGTGCAATAAAAGGAGGTGGACTGAACTTTCTGAGGAAGTTACTGATACTAGATGTCTTTTTCTGGCTCAATGCTCTAACCACTAGATTATTAACAAAACAAAACAAAAAAAGAAGACGACATCATTTTCTCCTCTAGATACATATTTGGAAGAAGTTTAAGTATGTCTACCTTTTACTTCATCCTTCATTCAGTTACTGAGTGTAATGAGCACATAAAACATCTAAATTCCAAGATCTTGTAGAAACCAGGAATGAGGGATTTGAAGATAGGAAGAATTATGAACCTACACACAAAAATACATCTTCGTCTTCTTAACTTTGCACTTAACTGCGGCACACAAGCTCTGATCCCAGGCTCCTCGCCCTGGGCAGTCAAAAGAGACACTGACATCACGAACTATATTGTCTTCTAGATTGGAACATTTCTCTCTACAGATTAAAGCTGCTAAATTTGGTGTCTCAGACACCAAATGCCTGAGTGAGGAAGGATGAAGATAGACCCACTCATATCTTTGCTTAGATGCCAAAATCCTTAGTTTTAGATCACTTTTTTTTGTTGGTTTTTTTTTGATCCAGCAGCCCTGACATCTCAAAAGAAAATAGACAAAGTAGAAAGAACGAATTAAGAAGAGCAGCAGCCAACAAGGATTTTATTAGTTTACATATACCAGGTTAGGTTCTCCACTGACATGTCCTGAGGCAACTCTTCTATTGGAATTACACCAATATGAATCCACTGAGATCCAACATTATATTTTCAACAGATAGTTCTATTCTTTGAGAAATCTGAGTCTTTGGGCTCAACTGTGATAAAAACAGAGAGATGACAAGAAAACACATTTTTATATATAGTTAGTTGTGGTATCAGTTGTTTTATCAGTAGAATCTCCCTCCAACAAAACACATAAAATGGAAAATCTGGCCTATTGAAACACTGTGTGTATGCTTGTTTAGAGGATGAGTTGCACAGTAAAACAGAAGCTCCTTTATCATGTGACTGGATGCACGACTGATTATGAAGATCAATATGTCCCCGATATGCCCTTTCTCCACAGACACTCTTTTGGACTAAATCAATTACTGCTCCCAGCCTCCATGGAAATTCCGTATAGATAGGTTTGCAGAGGTTTGGGTTTTTTCCCTTTGATCCTGAAAGAAAGTAAACCTGTGAAATAAAGGTAGACCATGAACAATAAAATGTTCGTTATTTCCAAACATTTTGTCAAAATGTTACCTGAAAGTCACTGTAAAAGTTAAAGCACAGAAAAGCTGGAATCTGATGACACCTCTGTCAGCCTTAAAAATTAGTTCCATTCATATCATCTCTGTGAACGACATACCTCTGCACAGCTTTTAAGATGCCGTCTGCATTTTTGACTCAAATCTTCATCTTCAACAACTTTCTTCCTTTACCTTTTTAAACGGTCTCCTGATTTTTCCCACCATATCCCTCAGAATTGTCATAATCTTCATCAATATTTTAAAGATATATGCACTATAATTTCTTTGGTATGTAAGATCAGAAAGAATAGACTTAAATTTGTGATTCAGGAAAAGATGAAGGTCTGGGAAAACTAGATGACCTCTTGTAGTCCATCCCAGACCTAGATTTTTACAACAGTGCCCTGTGGCCAAAGATAAACCTGTTGACAACATGGCATGCCAAGCCTGAGCTTGACAGAATTTACACCCTCTGAAGAAAAACGCCAGCCTTCTGCAGAATATCTCATTTGACAATGCAAGAATTGACTGCTGGTCTTTTGTTCAGTAGGGCTCCGAGTCCTCTGCTGGTTTGCAAGTACTGTAGTAATCCAGGGGACAAAGTCCAGAATGAATGTTTATTTGGGCCTAAAGCTGACATGTTCCAATTCAGTCCAAGTGAAGAATAATATATACGTCACCGTTGTACCCTTTTACCTCCCAAAAAATAGCATAGTGGGGACTTTGCTTCAGGAAAACTTCAGATGAGCTTTCCTGTACCTTCTCTATTTCCTCCATGGTATGATAGAGTGCTAGTCATCCTCCTCAGGAATTGGTAGCATGTATTTCTCTTTTTTTCTTCCCACCTTAAGACTGTAGCTATTTGCTACCCACGCACAGTCTTTTAGGCAGGAGAGGGAATAGCAGCTTGCTGTCAACACTCTTCTCTCCTCTCTGATGATTTGACAAGTCCACATAGGGTAAGAAAACGTTACCTTGATCTCCTTACAGCTCTCTGCATGTGGCACCATTCTGAGCACAGTGTAGCTTAAGCATATTTGCAGGCACAAAAAGCTATGAGCATTTAGGTCTTTCTATTTCATTTGTGCTTGCTTTATAAAGCTTGCTACCAGGTAGTTCTCAGCTCTCCAGGCATGCACTGGATTCTCTTGTAGGAGAATTGTAAGGATCTCTCTCCTTTTTTTTTAATGCCTGTCTAGAATTAAAGCAAATTGGTGAACGTCGACTGTTTTATTTTGCATTTTAAATTTAAACTGAGTCATGGGTTAACCACATTTCCACACCTGGGATTTGTTTTTCTTGGATTTGGTTTATGTCTTTAATAAGTGTTAGAGCAAATGTGCTAAGGAAATACTTTCCAGTTTTACTATTTTTATGTTGTTATACTGAACTCAGTTTCAATTTTTGTTTTGAAGTCAGTTTTATTTTCTTAACAAGTTCCTTTGAAAAGAAAAACTTCAATGTCAGTGCTGTGCTCCTCTCCCCTTCAAGCTAGCTCCTGCCCCCACTTCTTTTAAGTCTGGTGGTAATGAATGAATTCACACGCAGGTGGGCACAGAAAGTTAGCAGATCTCACGGTTTATTTTTAATGTGGTTGGAATGGTGTTCCTTGCACTCCCTTCTTGCCAAGCCGAGAGTGAAAGTGTTGGGGTGATCTCATCCACAGAAAGGTGTGTCTACACGCTCCCTTTCACAGGTGCAGCAATAGAAATCCTACCCGCTTAGTAACTGAAAACCCATCATGTTCGCTCAGTATATTGCAGTCCTGCTTCTGCTCTTTGGGTGAGTGCTGGAATTGGTTCAAAACCAACGTCAATTTATTATTGCTGCTTTTTAAGTTCAGAGACAGCCCCCAAATTTGGGGATCTTGTTTCGAAGTTTCATTTAATATCTCAAGGAGGTTCCGTGAGGATAACAAAGTCTTTTTCTTCTCAGGGACAATCTAATTTCCTGTTTATTTTCATGCAATCTAACACCATGTAGTTCATGTCTGTGTCATTTCAGGCTTACTCATGAATGTATAGTCAAGAAAATTATTGTGTCCAGTGTAATTTAAAAAGCAGCAAATAGCGTATCTGGGAGATGCTTACAATTTACCGATCCTACTCAGATGAAAATGATATCTTCCTTACTTTAATCTTATCACGTCTAGTTACAACCCTGTTAATGATATTAAATAATTCCTGTTCACCATTGGTGTTTACACTTAGCAAGTACATATAACCTTTTATCCTGCCTATTAAAACGTTATAGCTGACACGAATTAGCTCATAGCTATTAGGACTGGATAAGTAAGAGAGGAAATTTTCAAACAATTATTTATACCTCTGTTTGCAACCCATTTGCAAAGCACGTTTTACAAACATGAAGGCAAGCAAAGTTCTATCTGCATAAATGTGAATGGCAATGGAAAATATTTGGAAGCTTAGAGGCAGAACCCATTTGAAGTGGTTGCAGAAGTCAGGTGGTGACCATACTGAGGTCTGGCTCAGCAAGACCCGTGCCGAAGGAGAAGCAGAGAACTCACAAACAGTGCCGATCAAATTGCACACAGCATGCATTCTTCAAGAGAACCAAATCTGCTGAAGTATGACTGCAGACAGTGAGGGGACACCAGCAGTGGGGCTCAAGTTATTGACCTTTAACATACACAGTGGTACAGCTTTGAGCCTCAAAGTGAACCCAACCGGTTGATGGTCCACAGAGCAAGTGCACTGACTGTCATTCTCCCTGTGCTTTGGGGTCATCCAGCTGCTTCACCTGGCAGGGAGAAGTAGGAAAAGTGTATCAGCTAATTGAGACCTGCCCCTACAAGCAGTATGGACAGAATTGTCACAAGGCAGGCCATTGTGGGCTTGGGCATGAGATCAGCTGTCAAAGGCAACACGGATTCACTACCCACTTTCACAAAGGTCATGTAAGTAGAAAGCCCTCATCAGTTACTGAACTTTGTCCAAACTGTTTTGGCCATGCACATGCACTACATGCATTGGGATGGTTTACTTTCTAACTCGTGAAGGCGTGATGCAGTACACACACTCTTCCCGTTTCTCTAGGGAAAGTTATGTTGGAAAATCTTCTTTCCAGTTTTACCTCCAGTCATGTACAAATCTCTCACAATATCTTTGGAGAGTACTTTGGAGATGAACCAAAAGCAAAGTTAGAAAGAGCCAAGTGGAGAAGCCAGAATCAATACTCAGGAGAGGCACAAACCTCACAACCCAGAAAGGCAGATTTATATCTCTATAATCAAGGCTCCACTGTGCTTGCTAGTGCTCTCTCTTTCTCTAATGTCCAGCAAAGGCTTTGCCATTGGACTCCATTTCTGGACGCCAAATCACTGTACCACCCTAGAACTGTATGTGAGACACAATATGGCACTTAACTAACAACACAGAGCCCAAAAGGTCAAAAGAGAATTGATATTAGCTTAATTTCAATTTTTATGCTTTTGCTTAAGGACAAAGGTAATATGATTTTGGCAGAGAGCCATTATCTTAAATCTGCTAGCAAGCTGGAGGGGAAAAAACCTCTCAACAAATACCGCATTTTAAATGTGAAATAATATGAATAATAGCACATAAATTTCTGTGTGCCCTGTTTACAGGAACAGGTAGGAGGGAATTAATCAAAGGATATTGTGATCAACTGCACTTCAGTAAAACATCGACCGTGTGAACGTATTGGCCTACCTGCCCACCTGCCTCTTAACTGAAATCTTGTATGCAGTGAAGGGGGCAGAGGAGGAGGAGGGGGAGGAAGTGGAAGCAGAAATTGCATGATGGAAAATTGTTTCTGCATGAAATGTGCAGGCCAAAATACCTGCATGATGAGCAGATCATCACCCCAGCATTACAGGGAGATTTATGAGACTTTTAAATACTGCTCTGCTCCAGGCCCTTAATTAACACACAGATCTGTCCGAAAGTAGAACTAAAATCTAATTAAACTTTGCATTTAAAAAGAGTTTACATTAAAAGCACCGAGCAACTGCAAGAGCAATTTTATGTGTTGCCCTTACAGCAACACAGCAAGTACATGCTAAAGCAAGGAATGCAGATTCTGTTTTCTTTGTGTAATGGTTCTTTCGCCCGTATGCTCACACATACAGAAGATCCATGTAGTATGGCTGTATTCTTGAAATGGGGAAAGGACAGATTCACCTGATCTCTGATTTCAAACATGGTTTCTTATGCCCACCTGCTGTTTTATAATACTTCCTTGCCACAAATTATTTTACTTAATTTAACCTGTGTGAAAACTCACTGTCGAGTTTAGTTTTGTTGGGGTTCTCTTTATAGTCAATGAAAAGAGGCACCTCTATATGGCAATTACTCCCATCTACATCAGATACCTCTTTAGGGACAACAGAAATCTCCCTACAGAGGTGCCAGTCTTCTTCTGTTCACTGCAGAGTAAGTTTAACTCAACCAGCTTAGGTTAGATGCTGCCTTTGAGATGATTAAGGTTAGATGAGTTGAATCCTCAGGCATGAATCAAGAACATTCATATTTCTATCTGTATGTTGGGACAATTTGGAGAGATACACTACAATGAACAAGTTTGGATGTGTCCTAGGCTAGAAATTTTAATCCAGAGGATCTTACTCTGGAGATAGCTTGCTCCATACTCCAGGGATTTTCCACATGAATCCAGAAAAATCTTTGCCAGTTCTCCCTAAGAGGAGATGTTTGAGTTGTGAAGATGTTGAAGGCATGGCAATGAAGTACAGCTTGCTTTAGGGTAATGAAAACGCACAGGGCACAGCAGAAGAGGCAAGATCCAGCTGTTCTCCTGGGCCTTCTGGACACTGTTTTTTAGGTGACCTAAATATTCTCTGTTACCTAGTATAACTTCTGTAAATAATGGCCTGAATTTGCATCACAAAAAGGCTGTGTACCTTATCACCTATATAAGAGAAAACCGAATCTTTTTCATCCTTCTTTTCTTCTTAGATGGCAAAACAAGAAAGGGCTGAGGGGAAGGCAAACTGTATACTGTCAATAAACATTGTTTTCGTTTAAATCAGTGATGAAGGAAGAGGAGACCTTTCAGGCCTTGATGCTACTTGTTAGAGCTCTTCAACTGTTTGCATTTTCAAAAAGAAGAAGGAAATTTCAAAAGGAGGTAACAATGCTGTACGGTCTTACTCTTCCAAAGATAAGCATAGATAGTAACATGAAATAATAATCCTCTAAATACCTGGAATGTATTTTTTAGTGTAAAACTGTACCCAGACCAATTTTTAAAGCTCCTGTGGAAACCTATAGAGGCATTAACTCAGAAAAATTTCCATCCAAGGATAGTTTTATTTGTAATTGAGAAGTACTTCTTGGAATTAGACTTTTGCTTGCAACAGTGCATTTCCAATAATAATTAAAAAAAAATATTTCCAGCCAAGAAAAAGCATTTTCATTACGTCAAGTGTATGCAGTGATCATTGGGGTGAGACTGACATTAGGACAAGTGAATTCATTTCACCTGCGTTTAGACACCTATAAGATAGGTGTCGAATTTAAGGTAATTGTTTAGTCTCTCCCATTACTCCATTGGAGTTCTCTCACTCTCTGTCCCTCTCTGTTGACTGTGGAAATAACTAATTTAATACTAGATATTTAACTTATAGGCTGCTAAGGTACATCTACTGTGTTTCTGGGTCTGTGTATTTCTCTAGCCAACTGTAAACAAACTCACAGCCTTAGAAATATCAATAAATAATGCTAAGGACAAACACATTAGCAAATAAGTGTCATACTCCTTTTCGTGACTTTGCAGCTTTCTTTTTCCTCTGTTTTTTCAAATCCTCCTAAACACTCTACAGAGAACATAGAGGTCAGTGCTTTATTATTTTAAATAATATCATTATTTAGAACTGCCTGTAAGAAAACAAGCTTGTTTTCTTATACTTTTCAGAGTATCTTGTTACATTACATTTTACTTTAGTACAGAATCAAGAAATTTCAGCCATTTTCACAAAATGTAGCTGTCAAAATTGCTATTTTGTTTCTTTTTAAAAGCAAGTATTTATCTTTCTTGTTTTCTAACTCTCTGGTAAAAAATTATTAGCTAGTTCTGCACTTCAAAAAATTTCAGTGACAGGTTTGGTTGAGAGTCATACATCCTCCCAAAATGTTTATGCTTTGCTAAAACAGCCACCCTTCAACAAGAGCACATTTTTTATTCCAACCAGATCTACTTGTAAACAAATGGGCAGCAAATGTGCTTTATCTGAATAGAATTTGACAAGAAAAAGAGGAGTTTGTGGTTGAAGACAATAACTAAAGATATGGATGATTTTAATTAAATTGCTGGAAGTAAGAGAGGCTTGTGTATCTTTAGGCAAGTCTCTAATTCGGATCCATAACAGCGTTCAGTTGGTATTCCATGGAATAAGTTCAAAATTTTGATCTAAAAGATCTTTGGTGACTTAAGTGTTTTTGGAAATGTCTGTAGAACAACAGGAAGGTGGGATGCTATCACGTGCTACCACCCTTTCCTTAGTTTAGACAGACTAACGCTGGGTGCAGTAAGAGAGCACAGGCTTCAGCACACGAAAACAGCCACAATACCTGCCCTGGCCCTGGAGACTGTGCTCTAATTATGAGCTCATTTAAAAACCATATTGTCCCAGCTCGACTCCTGGTGCTCTCTGACCTAATTAAATGAAACTTTCACTAAGTAGCGACACATCTTCGTGGCAAAGATATCGCACACCTTCGGCCTCGGGGAAGCCTTTCCTCCCCGGGCAGCCGTGAGCCTGCGTACGTGGTGCGATGCCGTGAGCCTGACAGTGCCAGTGGCAGCGGAGTTGGGGCTTCCGCAAGGCTGTGATAAGGGACAAAGTCTGGGATCCGTAAGCTGGAGGACACCGCAGATAATACCTGACCTTCCTCTCTCTCCCTTTTGGCTTAACGCTAATTCAGATCATGTCTTTCCATCCTAATGCAGAAGTACAGGGCACGGTTTTGGTAAGACTGACAATATCTGTCTTCCCTCCCTTTGCTTCCCCAGCGCAGGTTGCCTTACTCTAGGCAACACACACGTCCTTTCTACCCAGGAGGAACAAATGACCACTAACAGCCTGGGTCCCAGTTCTCCAGCCAAGGACCTAAAACCCACCTGCCCCATGGCTTCCCCTCTGCAAGACACGTCAGGTGGGTCCCGTGGGTCCGGTCGCCCCCCGCTGCACAGCGGCCGGGGCAGAAAGGCTCCTGGGACGGGACCATGCATCGCAGGGAGGCAGCCGGCCGAACACAAGCTGATCCGTGGGTCTCACACCATGAAATATTCTCTTTAGGGGGTGCTCATGTAAATCAGGGAATGGTAGCAGCAGCTTGAACGGAGTAAAGTGTATGAAACCGCTTTTATGATTTTGGGTAAACATCTCTGTATATTAGCTCATTTCCGCATATCAAGAATGTTTTTCATTGCCGTTTACCTCAGGCTTACCGCAGGGCCCAACTATTCACGCAGGCAGTTACGGGGACCATTTGATACCCGAACTTATCACACATGGTTACCTGTTCATTTGCCCTGTCTTTAGCATAACACCAGGATGAAAATTCTTCTTGTCTCACGTGTTTAATATTTATGTTGGATAGCTGCAAGATATAATGAAAATTCATTTTCACAGCTGGTTTGAATCTGCTTGTTTCTGCTCTTCTGAAAGGCAAGAAGACAGAGAATGAGATATCTCACATGGGAAGGTAAAAAAGGAAGGCAACAGTTAGGGAGAAAATAATGGAAGTGTTCTGCAGATAAAAACAATATGAGAGAAAAGATTGATTTTTTTTCTCTGCAATAAGACGTCCCCAAAGCATGCTCATTTATTTATCTAATGACAGGGTCGGTCCCTCGATACTGCTCCTTTATCTGTCACCGGTGCATGTCCACAAGGACCTGTCAGCTTGATTAGAACCCATCAATTAGCTTCCACAGGCTTTCAATCAACCCCTGCGCTGCTTCTCGGCTCTGTTTCTCCATCAGATGTGGGTAAAGAAGCCTCCTGCCAGGAGAGGGGGATCTGGTCTGGAAACAGGGACAAACCAAAAAGGCATCTTAATGCACCAGACACCACCCTGGTTTAATCATTCTATTTATTTATAACAATATCATAGGGAAAGTGCCAAGACATTATCTAATACGTGGATGGTGCCGCAACAGCTTTTCATCTTAGTCTGGGAACCATCAGGACGTTTTGCTGCATAAATAACACAGTGAATTAAGTCTTCTCCTTGTATCAGCACCATATGTTAATAGCAAACATATTTATAATGTTTATTTGAATAGCTTCAAAAGGGGATATTACAACAGATCAGTTGAACTGTAAACACTGTTAAGACACTTTTTAAACTTTGTCGCTAATGCCTCTTAGTAGATGGAGAGAAATACTGGTGAGAAATTTCAAAAGTACTGGGGAAAATACAACATTTCGACACATGAACTTTGAATTTCTAACTACCTTTCTTAGCTGTGTGAATTCACTGCTCTCAGGAATCTGTATGCTTACAGTTCTCTCTTAGAGGAGTAACAGCAAATGCTGGGCTGTGTTACCAGCCTGTGGTCTTCCATCAGTAAAAACTTCTTCTATTACAGGGAGCTGCGATGCTGACATTTATATGTTTCTGGGTGATGTATTAGAGTTACCATAAATACAGCTGATAGTAGCAGTTGCCGTGGCCACAAATTAGGCTAGTAAATCAAATGCAAGTACTCACATGGCTATTTTTAAGAGAAAGCCACAAATTAGCGGATTGTTTTATGCAAGTTCACGTATCACAGAAAAATGTGAGTGAGTTCAATCCAAGTGACACTCTAGTTTTTTTCCATTCTCCTTGTTTGTTAACACCACTGCCATCAGCATTTTTTTGCCCTTTTTCAAAGAGACTCACCAGTCATTTCCGAAGGCAGTATCAAACAGCAGGTCAGCTGCTTTTTTTTGTGTATGCTGTTTCCTTTAAACGCATTCTTGAGTGAACCCTGGTAGCTGTTAAGACAGTGATGGGACTACTCAGTGGGAAAGAATATTTAGCTTTCTGAGCGCAGGGAGATGCTGAATTTTTGTATCTGTATTCAGCCAGGTTAGTGAGCAGAAAATCTAGCTGCACAATGAAAATGTTTTCAAAGTTTTCCACAATGGATTAAAAATTAATGCCAGTGGTTCATGCATCTTGAGTTAGTCCTTTAAAAGAAAAAATCAACGATGCCAAAGTTTTGATCTAATGCAAGGAAACAAGTAAAATATTACATTGACTGGGATTCACTTGCCTAAATACAGGCATCTAGTGTCATTTAAAATGTGCTAAGATATGTGAGACAGTTGTGTGTGGCTGGTGTATATGATACAGGAGCTATAAGGAACTCTTCTTCTACAAAATCAGATGGAGCTCTGACGGGGTACCACAGAGCATCTGAAATGGCATTATACTCCTATACGTCGGCAAATGGATCCCATCCACGCTGCCAAAACCCCCAGTACATTTGAATGTTTAGGTAGGCTCAACAGTTCCTTTCTGCTTGTGCTCCAGAGACATGCCTCCCTCCTTGGCCGTTTCAAGCCATTTCAGTCAATCTGAGAAACTGGGTTCTTTCTGGACAGTGAAAATTTCCCCACATATGTGACTGGTCTAATTATCTGTCCCAAATTTGAGGGGCTAGTTTTTTGAATGAGGACTGTTTCTGGCTACAGGACTGCTAGTCTCAACTTTGTAAAGGAGTCCAGCAATGGGATTACGGGCTAAGCGCTTCCTTGCTTGTAGAAATGAGCTCACTAATTGCACTGTTTCACCATGCCTCACACAACTTGTATATGTGAGGCTCTTTAAAACAGTTCTGCCCTTTTGCAGCTTCCAGTCTTCTACAGTGAAGTTTGTGTATGAAAATGGAGAGCCAGCACTGAAATAATTCAGCTGGACTTGGCAATTTTGAATGTAGTTGCACAAGAACGGTATTTTCCATCCAAATCCTTGAAATTTCAGGACCTAGACATAGATGCTCACTGGCTGTTTCAGCATGTGTGGATGGATCTAGGGCATTGTGTTGTGTGGACCTGACTCTTAGTACCAATAATATGGCTTAGAAGCCAAACTTTTGAAGTCAGTGCAAACTCAGAGTAACAGAAAGACATTTTGACATACGAACCTTAAAAACAAGCTGTCTAAAGAGCAATAAAAGAATTTAATGTTGCAAAGCCAAAGACTCCATAAGTTAGAGAATACCAGAATTGGTCTGGGATTAGCTACATACAGCCCTAACTTCTTTTTCTTCGGGTATATGTATCATGGCACGGTATGTAATTACATTCAAACCTGTCACGGAGCATGAGCTATTTCAGTGCACAGGGCAGCACAGGTTCTGAGTAAGAACAAAAACACCAGACAGCTACTCATGCAGTAGGCACCGTCTCTCAGAGACTGAAAAAGAAACAGCAGTGTAAGGCTTTGTTTCAATCGGTTGGTTTGCTACATTCCCAGGCCATAGATTTTAGAGTGCTATATGAGCTATGAAGGTGGGATGGAAATGAAGGTAATCATCAGCTGCAAACTGGATAAAGGGTCCCTAATCAATCCATGCACCTTGTCTCCTAACAACCCCATTATTGTACTGTCTGCGTACTCCCTTTTAATACCCGTAAAATGTCAGTTGTGTGCTCTTTGTCAAAGGTGACTTAAGATTTATTGAGTACTTTTCTTGGTATCACAGTTTCAGAGTCTGGCAGGAAAAGCTAATACAAAAATATTGTGATCACTACTGCATTTCATATGGGCTTTAATCCATACTTCTCTTGTTGCAAATAGTTTGCTGCTTTAAGAATGGTTCATGCCTTGAATATCTAAACTGACAGAAGAATACTTCTGAATCTGCGGATGACCCTGAGCTGTGCGGTGAGGTTGAGTCAATGAGGGAAGGGAAGCTGTCAAGAAGGACCCAGACAGGTTTGAACTCTGAGTCTGTATGAACTTCATGGAGTTCAACAAGGCCAAGCACAAGGTCTGCACCTGGGTCAGGGCAATCCTCAATATCAATACAGGCTGGGGGATGAATTGATCAAGAGCAGACCTGAGGAGAAGGACTTGGGGATGCTGGTGAATGCAAAAATTGACACAATCCAGCCATGTGCGCTGG
>NW_009605244.1:0-806 GCF_000690535.1 Cariama cristata
GGAGGCAGGCTGCTGTGCTATGCCTGAGCATCCCCGAACAGCATTAAACTGTGTCATGGATCAGTATCCTGATGACGTACGACACACCACAAGGGATCATGATGAGTGACTGGCATAATAGACATGGATAGTGGACCAAAGTCTCCTTGACAATTCTTAGTCATATGTCTTGGGGGGGGATAGTTTTACATTCGTGATCCGTTTATTTGGAGCCAGTTGCGGGAGGGAGACGCACGAAGCGCACGACTGAGCCTGTC
Source organism: Cariama cristata (assembly GCF_000690535.1). Lineage (NCBI taxonomy): Eukaryota > Metazoa > Chordata > Aves > Cariamiformes > Cariamidae > Cariama > Cariama cristata. Next base: position 258 of record NW_009605244.1, read on the forward strand.
TAAGTCGGATGAAGACGGGCTTAAATGGCACAAAGCATTGCGGGGGGAATCTGAAGAGGTCACTGGCTTAGGTGCAAAGCTCTTCAAACCGAACCAAACCAACAAACCCCACCTACTATACGTAATTAAGCAGGACCCCCCTGCTTTTCTCCTGCTCAGCCTAGGAAAGGGGCGGCTCAGCTAAGCCTTGCCCAGCGCATCACCGCGCTCCTCCCGCAATCCGCTGCAGAACCGCGGAAACACCGCGGTCCTGCCCCATAACCCGCGCTGGGAATAACCTCCTGTTCCGTCACGACTTGTGGGACAGCGCTCGTGTCCTTCTGGTCACGCGTGGGCTTTGCTGCGGGCTGCCAAGAGCCGAGACCTGAGGGCTGGGTCACGCCGCGGGGCTGGTGGGGAGGCACGGAGAAATCGCATCCCCGCAAGGACCTCGGAGCAGGCAGAAAGCACAACTCTTAAAAACCCCTTAAACTCGGCCAAACGCGTCCCAACACGTCTCTTACTACGAGGGGAAGAGCCCGAGGAGCCGCAGCTGCGGGGTTTCTTTTT
>NW_009605244.1:969-1852 GCF_000690535.1 Cariama cristata
AGCTCTTGCCATCCCAGCGGGGATGCCCGACAGGCTTTTCCCCGGGAAAGGAGGTTCGCAGGGCTCCCTCTTCTCTCAGCCCCGACAGGGACATTGGTGACCTCCAAAAATATCCAGGGACAGCATTTATGCCGCCAGGAGCAGGATGAATGGTATTCTCCCCGAGAAGGAGAGTCACAAGAGGGAAATCGCCTTTCAGCCTGACACCGCAAAAAAAAAAAAAAAAAAAAAAAGATTGCGGTGATAAAAAAAAATCTGCTGATCCAGATGCTGTAAGAAGTTCACTGAATGTGTGAGCAGGTAATAGCGACATTGTTAACAGAAAACATCTAATTAACAATGACTTCATTTGATTGGGAGGATGAAAAAGCCTTTTTAAATCAGTCCAGATTTACTGGCCTAAGCGCAGCCAATTTATGAATATGGAGGTTGTACCGAGTCTGCCTTCTCTCAAGATGTCATCTGAGGGGTAATAGCATAGGTGAAGTCATTTAGTTACACTGTGGAAACTTTTATAGTCCCTTTCTTGGGAATTTAATTCAGTGCTTCTTCATTTTATTAGGAACAGACTGACTCCATCAACGGCGCTCTCCATGTTTAGAGGCATGACTGCTTGAAGCAATTAGGCTCCCCAATTAGCATACTTCTCCTGACCCCAGCAGCACCACCAGGTCCTTACGTTATCCATCTCTTCAAAGCAGGGGAAACCCAGAATAAAACATGCCTCACGAGTGTCCAGGGTGGCGAAACCGACATGCAAGCGGGCTACCAAAATTACCCCTTTGCCCTCAAGAGCGGGAGGAGGAGGGAGTAAAAAACCCATAAAATTAAGAAAAACTTCCCAGCAGCACCCCCACCTCCGTGTTTCGGATATTTTTGTTGT
>NW_009605245.1:0-30466 GCF_000690535.1 Cariama cristata
GCCTCGGGAGGTGGAAAACTGGAACAGGGATTTGTTTTTGAGCCGTCTGAGAAGCGGCTCTCATCTCCTCCCCTCCCTCCCAGCCCATCCGAGAGTGGGGATTGCCTGGTTTTAGTAGTGATGTAAACTAGGAAATATTTTATTTTTCGGCTTGCTTTGTCAGACCTTTCGAGCTGAAAGCATAAGGCTGTGCTCTGTGTAATGCCTCAGTTCAGCTCCGGTTGACAGACGTGTGCGCACTGTGCGATTCTTACTCTGAATTGGGAGCTGCACTTCGACACAAACACTGGTGCTTCTTGGGAGGAACTCGGGATTAGTTTCTGTGAGACAGGTAGCAGTTTAGTTTATAGGTCAAATACAGATAATATGTTGTGCCGCATAAATTTGTCGGAGTGGTAAGTTTGGGGATGTTGTCTGTGTCTTTGGGAGGGGGAGAAAAAGACATACAGTCATTTGGAGAGGAAGATTTATTGTTACAGTCCTTCTGTTAATTTGTCTAACTGGAGTATGAAATCCTAGAAGGCTAAAATGGAATGATAAGAGAGTAGAGTGTGCTTATTTCCCTCTGGTACTGGCTTTTTATAAATAAAGGACTTTGGCTACGAATGATCTGAAGTATATTTTAACCCAAGTCTTAAACTATTCACTGTTATTATCCATTCCCATGCTTTTCTCTCTATGTATCTACAGATATTTTTGCTGTTCTTGCCATTGTGGAAACACAGTCTTTTTCACATCTTTCTTTTTTATAATTTACTAGTATTTGCAAACCTAAATCTGACCTCTGGTCCCTCCTGATTCTTTTATAGCTGCCTCTGCTCTGCAGTTTGCTACTGAAAATCCAGATCTACTGGGAAGGAAATACAAATAAATATAAAAAAAATTATTTGCTTTAAATGTGTGAAGTGTTCCAATAATTTTAAACAGTTTAATTTAAATTTTAAACTGCAAATCTTCAACCTCTAATCACTTCTAAACTGAAGTGGTTTTAACCAAATGTGAAGTGCTGCAGAGTTGAAAATGATTATGCCTGGAGTAGGTGACTGTAAACTTTGGAGAGGGTTGCAAAGTATTTTTTTTTTTTTTTTTTTTAAGCAAGCACTTGCACAGCATTGAACTGTTCCTACTGAAGAAGAGGAGGGGCTGAGAGGTGAGAGGGAAGCTCTATTAATACTGCAAGATCAAAACAGTGAAAGGATCGAAACATTTGAAAGTTTCCAGAGGTACAGTGTTCAACGCTAGGCTGAGGCAAACTTAGAAAGCCCTTCCCAGCCTGAGAGGCCCAGTAGGGCCGGGGGTGTGCTGGGCTGTGGGTGCAAGGCAGGGAGGGTGCCGGGGATCTGTGGTCCCTGGACTGCCGCACCGTGGGAAGGTGAGCCTCGGTGAGGCTCTATGGAGAGGAAGGTATGTGTGTAGCAGGCACATGGTTAACACTTCCAAATTCGCAGCTATGTTTTTAGGACTCTTTCCAGCATTAGTTTCTCTTCAACATTTTTATTTTAGGGCTTTCAGTCTTTGCATTATGTGTTTTTCCTGTTTGAGGGAGAGAGTAAGAAACTTAAACTAGAATTCAGAAGCTGGTCCAGGACTCGGCTCCAGCTGGAAAAACACATGTGCTGGCATTCAGCTCCTGTAAGCTCCTTTCTGACTATTTTGAATGCTGGCATTGTTACAATAGGCAGGGGAACAGCCATGATAGCCCAGGGTGACAAATTGCTCAGTCTTGTGCATATATGTTTTTGCCTGGCTGGTTTTTATTAGCATGTAAGCATCATCTGCGGACTGTGCATTCTTTCCCTTTCATTTTCATGACCCCATCCAGTTCAGACGACTGACAGATTCACTATGTGATTTCCAGCTTTTGATGATTAACTTTTTGACAGCGGTCCTTATCTTTTATTTAATATTATTATGATGATTATAACAAAGGGCTGCATGTCGGGCAGTGTGGAAATCAGACTGGGTGCTGCCTCTTTAACTCCAATGACAATTTAGTGTTGATTTAACAACAAAACAGAACACAACTTTATGGATGAAATGAGGAAAAACAGGGACAGCAGCCGAATCTGATTATTTGGGTTACTGCAATAGGTAGCTATTTTATGTCAATAGGTAGCTATTTTATGCTCTCTTCCTTCAAGGACTTTGATACTTACTTAACTTTCCTCTGGCAAGTAATCCCATTGATTTAAGTGGGACTACACATATGTGTGTAAGGGCTAAGGCCTTATTATGCAGAGAGGATGTAAATAAACATCAACTTTTTCCCCTTTGGTTAAAAGGAGACTCTTGTAAATGAATGAAACCAAATGAACAAACAGAAAACAGATGAAAGAGAAAACATCCCTTCTTCCTGAAAGAAAAACGTTACATGCATCACTTCAGATTTGGCAGCCTCTTGTCTCTTACAGACTCTGTTTTTGTTTGCTTAGAGATGGCTGAATTACTATTATTGATACCACTTAGGACCATGTGCTAGAAAAGGGTTCTCATCAAAGCCTCCCAGTGGGGCTGGACAAGATCTCTCAAGCATGCTCCGCGCTCTCCATCAGGGACGATGGGAAAAAGCGGCGTGGAGTGATTTTTGCTGTGCAGGCCCTCTTTTGCATAGGAATTTGCGTGAAAGACATAAACACACTTTGCGTGTGCAAATCAAAAATAGCTGCTTGTTGGGCATTTGCCAAGGAGAAAGGCTTTGACTTTACAGCTTGCTTTCACTGCTGGTCCAAGAGCTGAAATCTCTCGTCCTCCAGGTGGTTATTAAATTATCCATGTCTATTGCTCTATGTTACAGGTGATTTTTATTCAGTTTTGCTGTCTTTCCTCAGGGTAGAGGCTGCTAGAAGAACACTAGATGCAGAAGACCAATTTCTATTCCAGTGTCCGCTTGGTGAAAGACTGATTCTCAAATTTCCCGACCGTCCTTTCTCCATGTCAGTTAGATGCTGCTTTGTTCCTTTGATTTGAAACAGCTGCTAAGGGAATCTTTGCCACTGAGGTTTTAGTGACAAAATGGAGATTGTATCCTCAAACACCCTCCCAGACATGTCTCCTTCCTTCTCTGCCTTGCAGGGAAGGACGTGAGTTTAGCATTAGGAAATGCCTCTGGGGGTTTTATGCCAGTAGAAAATATTCCTTTGCTTTGGGAATTCAGTACTGGCAAGCAATGGAGGCATGATATCCCCTTTTCAATGCTGAAGTGGAGTGAAGGGATTGAGTCAGGGCAGAATCTCATATCCCTGTTTAGCAGATGTTCCTCTTTCATGCATTGAGATTTTCCAAACGATACATCTCATGGTTGGACTCAAGCAATACAAGATAAAATCAGCCCTTTCAGTGGGTGGAAAACCAGTCATGAATGTGTGAAAACTGTCTGGTAACATCCACGCTCTTCATTAAGATCTTTGTGTATACCAAGGTTGATGGAAAAACTCCTGCCATCTTCTCTGAACTTTGGATCAGGCTTATACATAGACCTCAGTGATCAGCAGGGGTCTTGTTACAGGTTGCGGTCTTGGCTAAATGCTGGAGGTTGACCTCTAAATGTACAAGGTGTGAGCTGTGACAGCCCAAATTAAGAAACTGGGCTTTTATTTTTCTGGTTAAAGCAGACTATCATATCCTGTAGATTGACTGCCGAGAAGGACGTTTAGCAGACTGTGCTCCTCTGTGAATCTGGTCAAAGCTTTTGTGCTGAAACATTTATTCTGTTAAAAACACACTTGTTTGCTGGCACTGAGACATTTAGAAAGAACAGGCTTGTTCTAACACATCTTCCAAATGATTTCAAAACTGGACAGCGAAGCAGATTTCCATCAAAACCAGCCTGGTTCCTCACTGCTCCCCCTCTGCTGTCCACCCTCTGGGCTATCTGGGCTGGGATGGTCCCAGACTTCATCCCTGCTGCTGATATGACCCTCCTGCAGCCCCACGATGCCCTTGCAGGTCCCAGTGCCAGGCATACCTCTATGGTAGCAGGTTTTGGGGCTCCCAGGCACCCTGCTCTAGTTGTAGGGCCATAGCTGGGCTGGAGGTGTCTCTGCTTGGGCTTCCCTGCACTCAGCACTTCTAATCAAAGCTTTGCAATCATTTACAGTAGCTTGAATTTTCCTTTCCATACTCAGCTTTGAAACCTCCACTCTTTACTCTGAGGTGGATTTTTGGTTCTTTCAAAACTGCGAAGTTTCCCTCAGAAAGATCACCCTGGAAGCCAACTCTGGTCATGGTATGCACCTGGCTAACATGGTCTTAGAAGATAAAGTGAGAAAAATGTGTGAGGGCATGAACTGGCAAACCAAAAGGGGGATTTTTTGATGCCAGGAAGTAGGTAAATAGTACCTTACTCTGCCAACACTTACCATGAAGCACTTATTTTTGGGGGCAGTCTGAACACCTAAATGGGACTGTGCCCTGGGAATTAATGTGGGACTTTGGACCTTCACTTTGTGTAAGTCAATGTTGCTCCCTTCAGGTAAACAGAATAATGAACTTCACTTGTGGCAGATCTGGCTCTCTATTTTGTGGGAGGCTTTTGCAGAATGTGGCTTTCACTGAGGTTTTGTCCCTTCTCTAGGGGCTGCACCAGCAGTGTGTCGTCTCCTCCTGGCTTCTACCTAGCCAAAAAATCAGATGTCCCCCGTCGCTGGGTTCAGTGGGGCTCAAGGAGCCGGTGTCAGCACCGTGGGCACGGATACTGTCAGGAGTGTGGCATAGAGTTAGGCGCTTTCCATCACTGTGCTTTTCCGTCAGGGAGGTTGGGTTTAATTTGCTGGCTAATCTCTGGTGGTGAAATTAGTTTCTGCTCTGTCTGTTTAGATTGCTGTGACACCCACCCATGCCAGTGTCTGCTGCACCCTTTGGCTGCCAGGTGCTCCGGGTGGAGTGGAGCAAGGAGGGGTGCTGGCTGCTAACAGCTGCTCCCACCGGCACTTGGCCCTGGTGTGATGTACAGACATACCTGCTTCCCACGCAGAGCCCTAGGAAACTCATCACAGTGCAAGTGTCCATAACATTGGAGGTCTGAGATTGCCTGAGTTTTGTCCCTCCCTTCATGGGTTTTAGCACATAAATCAATGTGATTGTCCCAGTTCCTCTCCTTTGCTGTTTTTTGTTGTCTCATGTTGGGTAGGGGAGGAATACAGCCAGAAGAATAGGAAGGAAAAGGTGAATGCTTTCTGGTCCTGCTAACATGGGACAACATTTCAAAACTTCTACATCTTCCTCAGTATTTTGGCTCTGGTTTTAATAACTTTTAATCACTTTCCTTGTTAGCCTGATTGTTCATTTTTCAATATGCTCCTTTAACTACTTATATACCTCAGAAAAAATAGTGCAGAGAAAGCAAACGAATTTATTAGAAAAGCAGAGCCACATGGCATTCCATATTGGGCAGATTTGTGATGAGCAATTAATTATTTCTATTTTCTTCCTCCCCAGTTTAAATACAGTTTAAGTTGTTGATGTTAATATTATCAAACCAACATTTTTATATCATTTGCCAGGCTTGACAGAATTAAGTGGATTGCTTTAAGTGATAATAGACATAATTAATTTAGTGTATAAGTTGTTTCGTCACCTTTGAAGTTAAGTAAAAAATAAGATGTTAAGACTGAATTAGTGATATTTAATTGGAAACCATTATAAAAAATAAACTACATACACGGTAGTTCTGTGAAATAGAAAAGAAAGAGAACGTGTAACTGCAGAAATTAACTATTTGTGGTTGAACGTTTTACTTTAATAGCTGTAAGGGTGGCAGCAGTGATTGCGAGCACAATGGAGAGAAGGCAGAGTGACAGAAAGGGCAGGGCTGAGCTCTTTGAACATGATTGACAAGAATAGTTACGTGAAATTTCTTTATAGGTCATGCAAATAGACAGAATGAAACCATTGCTCTTGGAGACTGTGCAAGTGTTTCATTTTCCTTATTTTGTCTCTTGTAGTCCTATAATAAATAGTGGTTATATGCAATGTTAATACCTTGCAAAGGATGTTAGGTTCAGCCGTGTGCCTCTGCACCTGGCTTAGTAGATATTTGGAAGACAGAAGAAGATATTAGCATATTTAATGGCTTTTAACATACAGCACTGCTTATCAGGAGCCCATTCTGAAAAATGACATGCCGGAGACCTGGCATTCTTCTGTGCATCAACTGGAGAACCTGGGAAATCTAATCTGTGATACCGGTATTATAAATTAGATATTACTCTCAGATATTATCAACTGATTATTGGCTCAGTCCTATGTAAGGTAAAATTTGGCTGTTTATTAAAATGAGTGTGTTTCTGGCCTGCCTTTTCTTTCAGAAATAGCCTAATTTACATCTTCAGCTGTTAGAAGAAAGTTCTGTTTTATTTTCACCCATGAGGTTAAAGCAGCTGCGGCAGGAGAGTATGTGGAAGGAGAAGAGACAGGATGGAGTTGAATTCCCTCAAGTAGAACAGGCTAGCCTAGTAAAACCGGTAATTCCCCCCCAAATAGTGGTTTAGGCAAGGTAAAAAATGGGTGCTAGATATGTTTCTGTACTGTTGTGCTGAACTGGATGCTCTAGTTTATATTGGATGCCAGTTAGGTGAAGCCGGACGTCTAAATGAAGAGATTACACTGGTGCCTACAAAAGGATGAAAATGAAAGCTTTTATTCCACCTCAATTTGCAAGGAAATAGTGTGGATTGTAATACTGAGATTCCCTTTTCCCCCTCCTACACCTTTGTTGACAGTGAAGACACACACCAGGTTCATTCTTGGTCAAGTATGTGCCCACCGACCTCTCCAACCTGGGTGGAAGAAAGAGGGGGTACTGTTGAGGAGTAAACAGAAGATGCCTGTGGTCACCTTTAAATTACTGTTATGGTGAAAGGTGCTAATAACTGCCATGAAGTGAACCTTTGATCCAAAGACAATAATAGATCTCATTAAAATCAGTGGCTTTGCCAAACACTCCTTTTCAGTCTCTGAAGAAGAAGCAACTGAACCTCTTTAAGTAGCAGAGACAATGGAGGGATTTCAGACAGCACATGTCAGGTCAGAGCTGAGCCGGTAGGCAGGGGGATTTCCTTGGAGGCAACAGGGGAGGGGATGTTGGGTTTGCAGTTGCTGAGCATCTGGTGGCAGCGAAGCCACCCAAAATCCAGGAGGACCAGTTGTAAGCAGGGCTGGAGTGGCAGGAGCGGGACTGAGGGTCTTGAATGTGGGGCTTGGTGGTACTGGACGGTGCATTCTGGGTACAGAAACTCCCTCTGTGTTCAGGGAAACACACTTCTGGTTTGCTGAAAAAAAGGAAAAATAAAAACACAACCTGGAGAAGATCATTGTACTGTGTCACTGTTTTCTCATCTGGAGTCATCCTGGGGGGAACTGAATCTTGTCTAACTGCTAAGACCAGAGGAGCAACAGTGATGCACTTGAAAACCAGTGAAGTCTGTGGAAGACTCCTTTTGCCTTTTGTGAGCTCTGGATCAGGTCAGGATTGCCAAGAGTTTGATACTGCTGAGATGATTATCTCAAGGGGATGTTTCTGAGGGAACTGTACAGCGGGGGAAACAATACTTGCTTTGCCTGGTTTTGACAGTATGTCACATTCGATGGATGCTCTCTTCACTTTCCAGCTTTTGACAGGCCATAAAGGCTAATTAAACAAAACTACTAAATTCACATACTTCCTTCAAAGAAGCACACATTTATCCTGCAAATAGTTAATACCTACAATCGTAAGTATGTAACTAGTCAGTGTGATATAACACGTATTGCAAAACCTACTGAAGGCAGTTATTGCCAATTAACACATGATATTACCAATCAGTGTTCGTGCCATTTATAGAACACATTACGTTGCTGCTGCTAAAGCTTCAAGACCCACAATGGTATGAAAGCATTTTTAAAGTAGGATTTTATGTCAGAGAGGGAGTAAAGCTCTGTGTTGTTGAAGAGATGGAAGAGCAATGAAGGGCTGAACTCTAGAGAAAGGAGCAGTACTTCACAAATATACAAAAAAACAAGGTCTCTGCCCGGAGGGTCTTAAAGTCTCAGTCCGAGGAAATTCTGTGTATGAGACATCAGAGGATGGCAGTGGGAGGGAAGAGGGAGGGAGACAATGTGGTGTGATAAAACACAGGTGTGTACCCTGGAGAACAGCTTTTTTTGTATTGTGCTTTGTCAGCAGATTGCAGAAGTAGGGGAGGTTTCCATCTCATGGGCAGCATCGATGGGAGGCAGCAGGAAACAGAGCAGAGGACCATAGTTTGAAACAGGTATTTAAGAAAGGACATAAATGGGTAAAAGACCACTTTTTACTTCTCCAGTTTTGAGCTGCCTGGGGAAAAACTGACTCTCCAGGCAATATCAGGCAGCTCTGTGTTGCTGTGAGTTATGCCAGCGCAGAAAATATTTCGATGTGGGCATTTGCTGGAGTATTTTTTATTCCTCCCCACTCAAGAAAATGCTGTCTCCTTGCCTTTTCTTCCTGTCCCTTTGCTGTCACAACTGTCCAGAACATCTTCCATGGACTCCTATCAGCGTTTGAGGCCAGAGTCAGGTATTTTCCTCTGTCCTTGAAGTGTACTCAGCAGCAGAGAGGTTCCTGTCTTTGAGGGACTTGGAGTGGCAGCCCAGGGGTTAATGAGAGAGATGGACAGGCTCATCAATGAGGAGACATAGGAAAGAAATATATACATACACACACACATCTATACATACATATGTATATATTATAGATACAGATATATAAAACAACCGGAAAAAATAGACACTTCAGAGAAAGAATACTCCCTAAAAGTGGTTTGACACACAATTTCTTGTGAGGCATTAATATATGCTGTCTCTAATGATGCAGTTTGCATGCATCAGGAGTGAAAATGAGCCAACACCTTAGACTGAAGCATAACAAACTGGACCTGGAATGTTTGAGACTGTCATCCTTCACTGTCCATTTTTTCTCTTTCCTTTTCTTTGAAGAAGAGCTGTTGGTACCTCCTGCTGCAGTCCAGATATTGGTATAAGCTGGTATTAGTATTTCATGAGGGATGTATTTTTTTATGTGTTTTTTTCAGCTGAGGTGCTGTAGTATTAGGTTTTGTATTCTCTTGATGCTAAATAATCACATTGTTCGCACTCAGCTTGTCAGGAGCTTGCACTGGAGCCTCTGAGGTGACTGGACCTGGAAAGTTGCTAAAAAGAAAGATAGGTGAATAATTGCTAGGGGTATTTTAGAGGTGTTTCTGCCTCCTCTGTAATTAAGAAAGCACAGCTTGGGGTTTATATAGATGTTTGCACAATTTTTTTTGTCATCACATTTATTTTTATACAAGAGAAGTCTGATGCTCCCTTCCTTCATCTCTCCCTTTTTCTAAATGCTGTGGGAAAAGAGAAACAGAAAGGAATTAACAATGTCACCTCTGAAAATTTGCCTCTTCCCTTCATCCACCAATGGGAAATGAATACAGACGGTAACTAAGACTCTGTTTCTCATTAGTTCTAGATTCAAGAAGAAAATGAAGGGAAACCTGAAGGTTTGTAGTGCAGGTGTCTTTTCTCCTAATGGTGGGTTTTAGTAGTCACTTCAGCCTTGAGTGTTTTACATTAAAATCGTACTGTTCAATTACCTAATTTAATTCCTCTATAAGATTCCACTGGTCTCCCAGTACTCGTCTTTCCAATCATCTCCAGTAGTTTGCAAGAACTGGTGAATTTTTTCAGTGTGCATTTTCCATTTCTTGAGGCAAGACATTGTGTTTCCTCTTCATGACCACACTGGAAATTGCCAGGGGATTTCTGTGAGTCCAAGCAGACTCTGAGGATGGCTTCAGTGAAGACAATTTCTTCACAACATTCTTGGAAAAACTGTACTACACAACCATAGAACTCAGATGGGTTTTCCCCTCAGTAGTACATTTAAAAAAAAACAAACAAAACTTTACCAAGCAATATAGCACTATAGTAGGGCTCCACATAACAACATGTAAAAAATTGATATGGGAGTACAGAGAAAAATGTTCATGGAAATTTTATTTTTCTTTCAGGTAGTTTCTTCTTAAGAGAAAAATCAGAATTGCAAGGTAGATTTCCTTTCTAAGTTTTACGTGAGTTCTGGTTAAAATGAGTAGCTCTCTTTAAATAAAAAGCTGTTTGCTTTTACCAAAATTCACAGAAACAATTTTCATAACCTATGAGAACACAGGAAATTGTGAAAATCACAATTGTCCCTACCCCTCAATAGCTGGGGAAAAATGATAGACATTTGTTTAGCTTTACTGATCACATAATGTGCTGTTTGGCCTTCAGTACAATGTTGTAAAGTATTTGGATCCAAAATACCTCTCTGAACCATACTGAATGTTTTATCTTCAGTGTAGTCGTCCTGTTTATGGGAGTGGGAACTGTGATATTGATCGTTAGAAGTTGCATATTGCTAATGTTTTACCAATAAACTTATTATAACTCTAAAAAAAAGTTCAGCATCTTCCCTGGAGTGGATTGAAATGCATGTTTTACAGATGCTTGATGACATTTCTGAAGTTACATAAGTTGCATGAGGTTTCTTTTTAAACCTGAATAAAAAGGTTCTTTCTGTGTTAAATTACAAACTCTTTTACTTTCATTTGTGCTGCCATTTAAAGGATAAAGCATGCTGAGGTACACCTTTGTTTTTCTTCCACAAACCCTCCCAAAGTGCGGAAATCCACTCAATCACTTTCACACACCCACAAAAAATAATGGCTTGATCTGCTTGTGGCCAGATCTAACATGCCCTGCTGTGGTGGGAAAATTAATTCACCTCACTACACTGCAGTCACCCTCAGCTGAGTCCTGCAATTATTTCATTATGATCTAACTAAGGCTGATAACAGATCTCATTTGATACCATGGATGGCTGGGGGGGCAGCATGGGGGTGGGAAGCAGATGCCCTCACATGTCAAGCCCTTGCATCTAACCAACCGAGCTTTGTGAGGCTTTCTTGCCTGATGGAAATGGGGGTGATTAAAGACATGTTGTGCCCATCTGTGTAGCTTCCGCATGATTTTTCTCCCCTCGATGATGTACTGTGCATTTAGCATATTTGAAAACCTAGAGGCTTTTCATCTTCTGCAGGGGGAGGGAGGGATGTTTTTGATGGACTGGCTGGAGGAGCACACTTGGAGTCCAGTGTTTTCTGGAGGAAGAATCCATTATCCATTATCGTCTTTTCTTTCTTCCTTTTTTTTTTTTTTACTTCATTTTTTTTTTTTTCACCTGTACTGTGACAGATGGACGAAGGAAGCCCTGGAAAAGTGTTAATTGCTCTTTTTTTTTCATTCAAGTGGTTCGGAGGTTCAGAAGACCCTCTAATTAAAGAATCTGTGAGTGAGCTGGGCATCTGGCCTCTGCCATTTTAATCAAACTTATAATATGAGGAGAGGGCAATGGCTGTCCAATTACTTGACAGCTTGAAGATGTATATATAGTAAGCAAATACATTTGCTCAGAAGATGCCAAATTGTCATAACAACAAAATGCCTGCTATCTATTTTATGTTTATAATTTTTTAAAAAAAATGGATAAACATGTACCCCGTCCCCATCCACTGAATGGATCTGTGTGGGTTATGAGATTCTTCTGCATGATTTAGCATCTGCAGCACAATTGGTATGCAGAAGTTTTGTAATATATGCAAATATCATGATACTGAGTCAGAGAACAGTTTCTCTGATATGACAAAACTACTGAACTGAAGTTCTTTATTTTCGTGCCTGCTGTGAAATATCTAATTTCACCCATTTGCCTACAGAAAGTTGCCATTCATTTGACTAAAGAACATAGCTACTTTTTTCCTGTTTTTCAAAGGATCCAAGTCCTAGCTCACACACCTGGAATTTGTCAGACTATATCAGGATTCCTTCATGTTAGTGAACATTATGCTGAGTATAAAATGATGTAGTGCTGTTTTCCTGAATCTGATGACAACCTGGAATAATTGCTGAGCAATGTGAATTTGGAAATTCTTCCTAAATGCTGTTAGCTCTCTAATGTAAAGATGAATGTTCAAATACCATCACTGTTACTTAAATATACAGGATCTTGTTGAATCAGCTGAATTCACATTATTTCACTGTCTTTTTAAGGGAAACAACTCATAAAATGCTTATCTTGTTACACAAACTGCATCTCATATTCTTCAAGGTGAGGCTCTAGTGTCAAAGTAAACAAGGCAGATGCCTCTTTAATAACTGTATAATTCAGATTTATATTTAATTAATTAAAATGTCAGCACGAAGATAGTGAAGGAAGCTGCTGCAGACTTTGGAGTTTGCTGCAGAATCCAAAGGACCTTGCTGCAAATGTAAGTCTTGCATCATCCATATTCTGTGAAATGTGGATGGCTCAGTTGCTGGCATCTGGTCAATGGAGGTTTTCTTCTGTTGGTCTTTGAATCAAGGTTGAGCAGTGCATAACAATAGATGATGTTTTTATTTTCTACAAACCAGTCAGACCTATCACCTCTGAAACTCATCTTCATAACTCTCAGCTGTATTGGAAATCTCAGCAGAAAAGCCAATATAGAACGGATTGTTAGACTCAGCATGGGCTCTTCTCGAGCCAAAATTAGGAGTCTCTGGCTGCACAGAGGAATGTCTCTTCAACTCCATTGCGGTGCTCCGGTTACACTTTTCCAGTTTTGTGGAAAGAGAGAGCTCTCCACTTCCTATTTTTTACATACCTTTACCATTAGTCCCGAGCTTTATTTTAAAGTTTGCTCCACCAAGGAAGGTCTCTACCCACTTCTTGCTTGCACACAACATAGAATGCTGGCAATGTCGGTACTTTTATAGCTGGCCGCCAAACCATCAATTTGAATGAACAAAGCAGACTATTTTCTCGTACTTATAAGACCTACATTTATAGTATCCACATGCTGGAGTAATTACTGCTAAATAATTTAATACTGTAAAAACTGACATATCCATTTAGGTGTATGCCTGTTATATTGTTAAACTGTATTGGGGTTCTGACCTCTATTAGACAGCAAATAATCCTACTAAAGACTGGTCATTCTCTCCCTCTCTCTCTCTTTCTTGCTCTCATGGTGAATTTTATTCATAAAGCTTAGGGTTTTGCAGCTATTCTCATTGTTGTGTGATTAGTAAGTACACACTTGTGACAGCACTAAAAATTCAGTGCAATCACAATCATGTTTGATTACCAATTCAGAAGCGTCTAACTATCTAGCTGCAAGGATAATTTTGCTCACTGTAAACAGCTTGGAGAATTGTGTGCGATCATGTTGTGTGACCAAAAAAAAAAAAAATCGAATTAGATTATTTGCTAAATGCCAAGGCACATTAAATATTTTTGACAACAATGAAGATTCTTTGTAAATTGTAATTAGACTGGAAATTATTGCACAGAGTCTGCTTCTCTATAATCCTTTTAAATCAGAGTAGTTGTAATTGGCCTTAGAGACTCAAACTGTTTCGTGTTTTATTTTCTAGAAGTTCCGCTTCTGCATATGTAATAACAGAATCCTTTGTGGATATGATACAATAGACATGTGTGTAGGGTTAGTTTAGTTTATTTGTTTTGGTTGTGAGTCAGATAACCAGAGAAAAAGAATATAGAAAAGAATACATGCTGAATGCTCCTGGATATGAATGGTACTTACATGTAAAAAAAAATACATAGAAATTATAATGGGCCAGACGAGGCTGCGGAAGATGCATAGCCCTGCTGGTTAACAACTGCCAAGGATCTGGACCTATATTTTGCCTGCCTATACTGCCAGAGGCTTCAGGAAACCTAATGATTTGGGTTTTCCTGAACACAAAGCCATGGATTTTTTTGCGAGTTCCAGAGTCCTTAACACTTCCCTTTCACATTCACGATTTTTTTTTTTTTTTCTGGTTATAGGTTCACAGGAATGTAAACTTCAGGAGATACTGTGGGAAAGGATGAATTCTGCTGCAGCCATTCTACATCAAAAGAAGGCCCTTTTCAGCTAAAGATACTTATGCTACCAATGACACTGGAGCACGAGCATGTCTGTGTGTTTGTATAAATAATAGCTGTGGGAATGGGAGGGAGCAGTGGCAGATAGTCAAGGAGTTAAGTGGAAGTCAAAATTAAGTGGGAATTTTGAGGCTTGTTTGATGTAACACTTGGCTTTGAGGATGGAGGAAGTTGGACTTGAAGCAAACCTGCAAATTACAGCCCAGCCTCATTAGAAATTAGCTGGTAGTAATCAGAGAGCCTTAACTGAATGTAAAAGTATCTTTCATCTAAAGATGTGGAATTCTGTTGGGTGACTATTGCTCATTCTCTCATAGGCTGAATTAGCTAACAAAACCAAATCCATCAATACGTCCAATATAAACTTTTAACTCGCATTTGCTGAGCTTTGATTTATCACCAATATCCAAAATGAAGCAAGGTTTGTCTTGGAACAGTTTACACAGGACTAACATTCATGTGATCGTGACTTTCACTGAAATGTGTATAACTGCTAGTCTTTAGATGTGATGAGAAAATAATGTATCTAGAGCCACTTCTTCGACTTCATGTATGGAAGTTACAAACCACAATCTGCAGTGAGACTCTATGCAAAACTGCAAATTTTAGATCTATTGAATTACTTTAGCTTTTCCTTGATCTAGCTGAGGCTAAACATTGGCCTACATAAGATCTTTTTATATTCTTAGTATTAAGTTTACATCTATCACTCAGAAGTATAAAGCTTATCTGCTAATGTAGGTTTATTAAAAAATGCTGGAGTCCAAGGATGAGATTTTGGTTGCATTAGTAAAGTAAATGGCAAAATCCACAAGAAGGGACTAGAATTTTACTGTACAAACCTGATTTCAGAAGACTGAAAAATTAGTGTGAAACCAGTATAAATATCTATCTTAAGTGTTTCAAGAAGGTAAAAACTGCATGAATGAAGTCCATCCAAATCAGTGGAAAAAACCTATTATCTTTAATGGCTTTGTGCCAGATACTTTGAAAAAAAGAGCTCAAACAATATCAGCATCGATAATTTCTATTTAAATGGTTTATTTCCAGATCAAGCTGGCTTTTTTAATAAACTAGAAGTTTCTAGCCAGGAGAGAAATTTCTAAACCAAAGTCTTATCCTTAGGCACCAGGTTCACTTATGCTTCTTTCCTTCAGGATAGCCACAAACATTTTTGTATTATGAAATTAGTGAAATTCTTAGATCAATAATGTGTGACATGGTGAAGTTGTAAGGGCATCTTTGGCAAAGGCTATTGCCTTTTCTTCCTTCAGGTCTGCCTCATTGCTGGCTGAACTGGCTTGCTGTAGAGCAGACATGAAGTGTTGAGGTGTCCAAAGATGGAAGGACAGGATTTAAACAGATAGGAACGTATATGTTCAGATGGGGCATTGAGAGAGACATCTGATGCATCTTGCATTGTAAGACAGAGCGTGTGGCTCTGAAGAGCCAAAACAGCTTTAAAAAATACTAACAGTCTAAAGTCCTGGTGATTTCTGCAAGCTGGAAGAAGAGCCCTTGGCAGCTCATCAGTGTGGGAGAGTGGGGAGGCTGCCCCAGCCCACGGCCCGTTGCCTGCATGGGTCATGGGACTGGTGGTGGGGCTGGGAGCAGAATTGTCTGGGCCAGGTGGGAGCACCTCCCTGAAGCCTGCGGCCGGTGAGAAATGGATGATTCATAGCGTGTTCCTGGGGCCTCTACATTACACCCTGCTCACCTGGCACCAAAATGCAAGAGGCTTTGCTGTCTGCATCCTCTTGTCACCACCACTTTGGGTGGCCAAATCCCACAGACTTTGTTTAAGCCTTACTGAGGTGAACCACCCATTGAGTCAGTGAAAACCTTTTCCAGGCAGTACTTGAATAAGGAAGTTGAAGAAGGTATTGCCAAGGGGATGGATGGACCAGGTGACCTGATTGGTGTTTTCCACCTAACACTTTAGTGGACAGAAAAATACCATGTGGGAGCCTGCACTGCATTGGGAAAAGGGAGCAAGCACACAGCTAAAGTAGCAGTGCTGGAAGGCATTAGGGCTTAGGGTGGTTTAATTATCCTGATGCTGCTGCTGGGAAGTAATTCTCACTTCTTCAGAGCTCAGGTCCTTTCAGCACGTCATGCGGCAGATTGGCAGCGGGGCCATAGCTGTGCATCACCCCTGAGCAGCGTAGCCCTTGGGCTGCTCATGCTGGCTGTGGGGCCGTGCTCCTCTCCGGTCGTGCTCTTCTCAGTCCTGCAGCTGCTGTCTCTCTGGTGTGGAAAACACCTTTGTAATAGGACCCAATGTTTTGAAGTGAGCAGAGTTTTGATATGAAGAATGCCAGATTTTACAATATATGTATGTGTGTGTGTGTGTAAGTATATATGAAAAGAGGGAGAAAGAGACTTTTTATGTACACACATGCATGCACGTATTTATTTACAAAGACTGCACCTTTTAAAGGTAAAGTAGTTTATAAAACCAACAGCGAAATGGAGTCAAACTTCAGGGTGTAGCAATTGAGCTCTGGTCTCTGGCATCATGTTTCTCATTAGCCTCAATATTCTCATTTGAAAGGTCATTTATATTGATATTATTACCAGACACCTGACTCGTAGCTGTGATGTAGAGGTTAATTAGCTACGAAGTTTGGATGTTCATGGAAGATGAAGAGTGCTGTAGTGTGTTGTTGCTCTTGTTGCTGTTTATTTCTGCAGTAGGTCTGGCTGATGGTGTGCTGCGTACCGCTGTGTGCTGGTGCAAGTGCAGATCCATGCTGCACGTGTCAGCCCTGTGCTCTCCAGTTCAGAAGCACTGAGGTACTGATGAATAATCAAAGGGATTTGATAATAGTACCTTAAAGAACTGGTGGGGACCACAAAACTGCCAAGTTGCTGCAGGTAACATCCTCTGGGTTTTCCTTGATTTGCCAGATGTGTCTGCTGACCGGGCATGTGCTTGTGCCAGCTGCATGGTAAGGCAGTGCAAAGCAGGATCTCCTCACATCTTCTTTTCATTTTGTTTTCTGGGGAGGAGATGACTCCCTTTTCTCCTCCCCCACGTCTCTGTGCTTGCTGCTCCTCTGGCCAGGACGACTGGCGTGGGCAACGTGTCCCCCTGAGCACTGTGAGAAACTCCTTGACTTCTTCCCTCGGAGCCCAAATGTCTCCTTTGATTTTCCTGATGCCTGTCACCCTGCCATTGCTGCTGCTGATGTCCCCAGTGCCAGGGACACTGCACATGCAGGAGTGCTTCATAAAGCATGAGGATTAGAGAGACCCTCACACAAGCCTCTGTTCACCACTGCTCTCCACAGCCCCAGCATGTGGAGATCAGTGGTGGAGGGCTGAAGCTCAGCCGGCGGCAGCTCTGCCCTTGCTACCCCTGCTCTCTGCAGTGGCTGGCCCCCTGCTCCTAAATATATGACCGCCACCATCTTGTCGCCCTGCCACAGCTAACCCTCTCTCTGATGTGAATGGGTACTATATTTACCCAGCAGAGTCATGAAAATTGCCATGACAATGATTGTGGTTGCTTGGGAATGCAAGGAGCTAATTTTGCCTGAATAATAAGACACAGAGTCATCTGTCTCTCTCAGTAAAGCAATGAGGAGTTTATGCAGGTGAGAACAG
Organism: Cariama cristata; assembly: GCF_000690535.1. Classification (NCBI taxonomy): domain Eukaryota; kingdom Metazoa; phylum Chordata; class Aves; order Cariamiformes; family Cariamidae; genus Cariama; species Cariama cristata. The sequence goes on from NW_009605245.1 coordinate 17,588, forward strand.
GTAATCTCTGTGAGGCCATAATTGCAAAATATGAAAATGTTCCCATATCAGTTCAGACTGGTGACTAATAAGTAGCTCTGGTGTGCTAATGGCTGAAGTTTGATGCACTCGCTCGTTGTGCTGAAGATCTGTAGGAAAACTGAGCATCCCTGCCCCTTCGTTTCACCGCCAAAGAGAAAAAAAAAAATCCCATTAAAAAAAGCTTTAGCCTGAAAATAACTCTCTACTGTACATCTTCGCCCAGGGCAAATTTTTCACTGGTGAGTAACTGCATTTTCACAATCCACCTTTTATATTTATCGCTCTAATGCTATGTAGTATGCCAAAGTTCATTTAAAGGAGACTACAGCTTTTGCTTTTGGAAATCTGGAGGAAAAGAATAAGATATCTACCAAAACCTAAAACTTTCTCAGCTAGTGCTTTTCGTACTCCCTCACCTCCATCACAAAACCTGTGAGGAACTGTTTGGTGAAATTATGACAAAGATCCCATCCAAGCTGACTAAAAAAGCACTAAAAAAGTTCCCTGTTTATTTCAGGAATGTCCTGGCATTTCTGAGCAAACAGAAAAGGCAGTCCCGGCAATGCAACACCCCGCACAGGCACAGAGATTTGGAAGAGGATGGCTTGATGGATGGGTGCTTCATCCTTGAGCGCTGGAGCCGTTAACCCTCAGGCCCAGGAGCTCAGTGCCCGGTGCACACCTCCGTTGCAAATAATAGCAAGGGGCTGATTTTGTACCTGGTTTGGAAAGACACAATTTCAAATGTTCGTTAGCTTTTCCCAACCCAAACGCAGCAGTTCCCCCAGAAAGTTGAGAAAGCATTTTCTGCCGCACCTGACTGCAAGTGACATTGAGCGAATATGTGCAGGTATAAACCCACCATCCCTCCCCAGCGCTTCTTTTGCTGCAGCACAGTGGTTTAAGGCAGCTTGCAGCTGTGTCTGAGGCACTTTGCTTGATTTCAGTCAGTGGGAGCAATTAGCTTTCAAAGGTGTTGGTCAGACTCAGCGAAGGGTACTGGTGGCTTTAAAACTGCTCCCAGGAATTAGATAAACAGTCTCTTAGGGCTCAGAAGAAATCTCTCACTCTTAAAATTTTTTTTGGTGTCTTGCACTTTTAGTAAGTGACAGTTTTGCAAATTGCTAGTAAAGAACTTAAATGTCTAATTAAATCTCGAAGATGTACAAGAGTTTGAAGAGCGTGATTGATGCCCACAAAGGTATGGCTGCCTAATGGAGTCGTCCTGACAGCAATCGCGAAAGCCCATTTAACGGCTGATGTCTTGTTGTGATCCATGTTGTCATTTTTTCATTACTGATTAAAATTAAAAATCTGCTTGGCAAATCCATTGTAAAAATTTCCTTCATGAAAATCGACGGGTACAAATTATTTTGTCAATCGCCTGGCAATCAAAGTGTGACTGAAGACTGCTTCATGCCCATAGAGGTTTTTTTTTTTTCTTTTTACTCATGCCAGTGAGTTTTCATAGCAAAGTTTTTTAAGTGTAGGTGGCAGTCTTGGCAATGCTTTTTTTTTTTTTAATAAATAAAGCTGCAGCTCTATATTTTAATGAAATATTTTGTTTATGTTGTCTTCTCATTCCCATTTGAAAGCAAATGGAAATGTTCCTCACTCTGAAAGTTGGGCTATGCTACTTAATTGTCTAATGCCATGTAATGACAGGTGAATAATAGTAATAAAAGCCTTTATTAGGATAAAATCTGTTTTGAGAGTGGAAGCATAAACTGTCTAAAATGTAAAACTGAAAAAAAAAAAAAAGAGGAAAAAACCAACCAAGCCTTGTGATGCTACATGCACTGTAGCTAGAAGATATTTATGGCTCCACTTTTTGGTGGGGTTTCCAGCTTGGTGTTCCTGTATGTGGGTGCAGAGGATCTGGGTGCAAATCCCCTGTGAGGGCTGAGCCAAGGATGGCAAAGTGGGGTGAGGTTGTGAATGAGCACTGATGTACTCCTTGCAGAAACAGCACTGAGGGCTTGGTACCGTGCAGTTCACTGTCAGAAGAAAGTCATTTAGTGATCGTAATTTCTCTGTAAAATTCAAAAAGATGCTTTACTCTGGCTAAAAACAAATGGACAACTCAGGCAGCAAGAAAAACATTATTGTCCCAGTAATAAAACTTTTCTCCTGCTTAATTGATATTTCCGCTTCTCATAATTGAGTCTCATTGCTGAGTATAAATCAAAGATGATAAAAATAACTCTCTGTAGCTGATATGTGTTATGTGTGCTGGTTTCAAGTTTGATCTCTGTTGCTATTCATGCCTATCTAATCTAATCAATGTATCTTTTTCTGCAGGTTCTTATCACTGTGAATACTTCTTATTTCAGAGAACAAGAGTAAAGGAATGTTTTGTTCAAGCTGCAGAGTTGTTTCTTTATTGCGATCTTTACATTAAAATGTTGAAATGTATTGTGTGCCTTATATCTTCTAAACTCTTCTGAAAAAAAGAGTGCATTGTTTGCTCTGGATGAATAAAAATTTTCTAAATAATTTTCTCCTTGTTTTAAGTCCATCGTGTTTTGAACATGAGTATTTTATTAGTAACATTCTCAGGGTTGTGAAATATTTAAAACAAAGTATTAAAACAAAAAGAGGTTGCAAGTAACTTAACAGTAAATACATTTATGCTTATATGAAATGAGTTGCAGACTTTAATGTGAAGACCTTGTCTGCTTGTGGCAAAATGTATTTGTATGATAGTGCTTTTGGAAAGGTCTGATGCACTCTACCCCAGATTAAACTGGTGGAAAATAATTACTGGGAGAAAGCTGGCTGCCCAAGTCCCAGTTTTAAAGACTCTTCAATGCTTCTGGGGGTACGCTTTAGACAGTTAATACTTGGAACTGGTGTCTTTTTATTGCTGCTTAAATTTGAATGTAACAACAGCATTAATAAGAACAATCACATCTTTTTCTTGGAATGTTAATTTCCAGGATAAAATGGATGTTTTGACCTTTGCTGTAGAGAGCTGTAAAAGTATGTGCTTTCAAAAGTTGTGTACTATGCATTGACCCAGGACCTGGCAGACCACAGTGTGCTGGGGAGTCACATGCTGTCTACAGCTCGGTGCTGAGCTCCTGTCTGGAGGGGACTTGCAGAGCCAATGACCCTTGTCCACACATGCTCCTTTTTTAACTACAGGTTTCCCCAATCTTTCTATCTGGGAGAGGCAAATTTGAGCTATCGCAGGCTGTTTTTGGTAACCTTGCACGCTGAAATGGTATGCTGGGCTGAAATAATGACAGCACGATGGGACTACTGCTGCTCTCCAGACAATTGCACAGGGTTTTTACTTCTTCATCGGTTATTGTTCGTGGCATGGGTAATAAGTGAAAACAATGGGCTGGAGTAGAATAAGGAAACAAACAAAATAACAATGCGAACACCAAAACAACAACAGCAAAAAAACCCCAAGTTTACATGTTTTTAATAATGTTAATGTGACTGAGAGAAAGGCCAAGGAATTTTAGCCATGTGGGATATGTCACTCTTTATTTCTGCCTAGGAGGCAAAAGCAAAGCAAAATGCTTAATAGTTTGAGCTTGGAGCAGGGTGTCAACCTCAGTTTACAAAAAGTTATTATTTATTTTACAGTAGTGCCCCAAATGTGCCAACTGCTACATAAAAATCCTGGGAAACATGCTTTTTCCCCTGAGAGTAGGTACAATGTGACCCCTCTTTAAAGCTGTCTACGGGGTTTGAGCCTGAGGCTTACACGCCTTCAAAATGTGTACACACTGAGAACTTTCCCTCTCTGCCATCATATCATGTCTCCATTACACGGTAAAATGGAGGCTTACTGGGAGGATTAGGCGACAAAATCCCCTGGCGTGCTTTGGTGCTCTTTGGCCACAGAAGTTGGATGCTGCAGGATTTAGGGGTACAAAATTGAATTTGGGTAGCTAAATCAAAAAATACGATTCACAGAGCTCTCACCTAACCTCATGCCTTTGTTCAGCTTACAGCTACCTGTGTAAAAATTACAGCAGAAGCTCAGCAAAACTGACATCTTTGTAGGACTGAACTTGTGTCCAAAAAAGAATAACAAAGCTGGTGAAGGGTTTGGAGCACAAGTCTGATGAGGAGTGGCTGAGGGAGCTGGGGTTGTTTATTTCTGGTGAAGAGGAGGCTGAGGGGAGACCTGATCGCTCTCTACAACTGCCTGAAAGGAGGTTGCAGTGAGGTGGGGGTTGGTCTCTTCTCCCAGGGATAGGACAAGAGGAAATGGCCTCAAGTTGCCCCAGGGGAGGTTTAGATGGGATATTAGGAAAAGTTTCTTCACTGAAAGTGCTGTCAAGCACTGGAACAGGCTGCCCAGGGCAGTGGTAGAGTCACCATCCCTGGAGGTATTTAAAAGACGTGTAGATGTGGTGCTTATGGACATGGTTTAGTAGTGGACTTGGCAGCATTGGGTTAATGATTGGACTTGCTGATCTTATAGGTCTTTTCCAACCTAAATGATCCTGTGATTCTATGACTTTATGATTCTTAGTGCCTAACTTGTACCTGAGGTGGTCAGTGGTTCTCTGGAGGGCAATATGGGCAAGGCTATAAATGTTCAAAAGTTTTTTTGCTTTTGGACTCATCTTTCCGTACACAGTCATAGGTTATTCACTTGCTTAAACTTTTGTATTTAAGTTGTTACTGAAGCTGCATGTATGTATAAACAGACCCAACAATGGAATTCATTGCAGAGGTGGTCTGCCAATATCCTTGGTAAAAATAATGGAAGATCCAGTGTCCAAATTCCTCATAAAGTATTACAATGTCATCTGACTGAAGGGATGTTTGGGTTAGTGTTGTGACTTGCCAGAGTTTTCTTTTAATGAACACTGTTTAATCAGAAATGTCTTGATTCACAAAAACAATATTGTTTGCAGAAAAGAGCTTGTTTCAGTGTATTTCTCTAATGACTGTAACTTTTTATGCATGTGTGAAAATGTTGAACAAAGTTTGAAACAGAGAATGTCCGTCTTCTCTCTCTGAAATAGTTTTTGTTTGAAATGTGTATTATACACAGGCAGTAGATGTCATATTTAATAACACATCCTATAAAATACACATGTACAGTGGAGTATTACGTACTGTGTGCAAATACAACATACTAAGTCATTCTATACTTTTATATAGCTATAAGAGGCTGAATGTTTCCAGAAAAGCCAGAATCCTTCAAGACTTTTGCCCTTGTACGTGCAAGATATCCAAAGTGAGGCTGGAACCAGTCATCTTTTGTGTTTCTTTGTATATGCTTGGATTCAGTGCATGGACAGATGTGACCCTGTCACAAATATTAGTGAACCTAGTCTAAAATAATCTTTAATGGCATTGTATTATGTCTTTCATCTTTAACCTATCAAGGTAATAATTATGAGGATACCTGCTTTCCTTAGTTTTAATTCGAACATGAGTGACCAAGTTAGGAATCTGATTTCTCTAAAGACCCAGGCAGATGCAGGCTCCTCTGGTGAGTAATGGACAGAAAATAGGCTGGTATTCCTCACCTTCCTGAGGATGCTGTATCTAGTTCAGCTTCTCCACTTAGGGGCCTACACTTAGCTGCAATATGTGGTAGCATGTTTCACCATGGGCTGTACACCACTGCTGGGGAAACCAGGTTCTGGCTCGTGAGGTTGAAGCCTCTGCTGTCACATCTTTGCTTCCCTGTTACCTGCAGGAGCCGCACTGAGGTGACAGCAGGTACGTCTGTCTGTACTGGAGTCACATCTCCTGATTGCAGCACAGAGGTAACCTTTGTGTTCAGGAATAAATGTGTGACATATGTATGACATACACATCAAATATTTCAACTTTTGCCCTAGAGTGTGTTAGTAATTGTCTGTGTGTGCTAAATACATTACTATTTATTAAATTAATTATCCTTTATTCTTTAGACATTCTGTGGTGATCCCATCAGTCTAGTGTCACTGAGTTGATAATCACATAATAAGTTTTAAATCACATAATATTTCATATTGAACTGTTTCCAGAAGTTATTTACCTTTAAGATCTATTACATTTAAATGTTCTTGTGCTGCTGGGATCAGAGTCTAGATTGAAAACAGTTTAAAAGCAGGAACCTTGTATTTGAATAAGGAATGATTAGGTTAGGGGCTGGCAAATATTTTTGCTAGTGATGAAGTTGATTCAAAAAAGTAGTGCCATAGAAAAATCTTACAGATTAGATGACACTCATTTTTTTCCCACACTTGTAGGAATTTCTCTATAATATTTAATATCTCAAAGCTAATGAGACAGTTACCGCTTAGAAACACAGCTAGTACATAATCTTGAAGTGTGTATGAGTCTGTAAAACTGCACTACACGATCGCAATTATCTACAGCTTTCTAATTGCCTTCAGGAACACGCTATAGCTCATAAATCTAAGTTTTCGTATTTGTAGAGTTTTGCTCCCAGGAACAGTGGTTTTGGAAAAGAAAACAGTTTTCTGAGAATGTATAAAGTACTTGAAAATAAAGTAGTTCCTCTCAACCTGGACCACTATAACTGAAATCAGAAACTGGACCCTTTCACTTTTGAGAGCTAGTAGGTTAATGCCTCATTACGCCCCAATAGTCAAGGGATTAACAGTGTTTCCATTACATGCTCCTGTTTTGAGAGGTTAATATCTCAGCCTATAAAAATTTGCTGTGTGCTGAAATTTGGCACACAAGGTCTTGGCACAGGAGAAACTTTTTTTTACAGAATATGGTTTAAATCACTTGGATATTTTTTAAGTTACAAGAAAGCAAAAAAAAAAAAAAGAAAAAAAAGAAAAAAAAGACAAGACAGAAGTTTGTGGTTTCACACTGGGATTTTTTATGGTCCTAAAAATGCAAAACTACCTCTGACTTAAGCAATGTAATTTTGCATAATGTAAGCTATTGTCTCTCAATATTAAACAGAGCCTCGCAAACTTCTGCTGTTTCAGGTTCCTGACCACTTCTTTTACACCCTGTTTTAGTCTTAGCTTTCATTTCTGATTAAAGTGAATGTAAAATCTAAAGTGAAACCAGGCTGAAACTATATTGCACTTTGAGAAAACATTGTGTTTCAAAAATTCCTATCAAGAGTTCTTGATGTTACATGAGCATCCCTTAGAATTAATCTTGAGATGCCTCAGACTCACCTCGGCATTTCTCTCCTGGTGTTAACGTACCCACAATTGCATTAGAGAAGCTCCAAAGAACTGAATGAGGAATGTAAGAGATTTTATTGACCAGTGTGAAAAACTGTAAACTTAAACAGTTTTAATAGCTGCTGCTAGGAGATAAATGGTCATTTGTATTGTCATTCACAGGCTCGCTTCTGGTTTTTGGGCCAAATTCTGCAGCATCTACAACTGCACTACTAAGGCAAAAATGTATGTGGCATATATTTAATAGTAAGGATCAAAACTTGTTTCAACTTTAACTGTTCTTGCATCTAATGTATCTGAAATCCCATTAGTTTTTCTGGCATCACCGTTCACCCTATTGTGGTTAAAATATCTTATCCCACTTGAGGGATTAGCATTCAGCCTTCAAAATTTGCTTACACTGGAGATTTAGTGTTAAAACCATCAGCTTAAAAATAATTCTTCAAGAAAATTTAGAAATAATAGAAAGTTGGACATCAAGTACATATAAATTCCATAAAATCTGTGGTTCCAAACTTTTTTGGTATATTCCAGAACTTAAAAAAATAATTTTGTTTTGTTGATTTACAAGTCAGCACTTACACAAAAAGTCTACAAAATTTTCATTGAGGCAAACAAGTAAACGGATTGAAAAGTCATATGTATTTTGCTTGTGTAAGGAGTGGAGCTGGGTTCTGTTAAAAAGCAATGAGCATTTCAAACAGTGCTTTGAATAGCTGGAACAGAAAGAAAGCGCTGCAATTAATTAGTTATTTTGGGTTTTTTCACATTCACATCTTTGTCCATTTTCTCAATGGGAATATTTAGCACTCCAATTCAGTTTATGTACTGCTGCTGGTAAGTGACATGACAGATTGTTATGGTCTGCAGGGCCAAAAGCTGCTTTTAGAAAAATCAAAATGAAATGAATTTGAAAGGTAGCTTAGACAGTCTTGCACTTGCATGAAGCCAGCTAGATTTGGTGATGGCACTGTGGATCTCAGCAGTGTCCAGCTGTCCTGCCAAGACAGCTGAAAGCTGACCTGAGTGTCCCTATGGAACTGCAGTCTGCATCATTGGCGTACGTAGTTTATAATCCATGTCCCTTCCCTAGAAATATTATACACAACTGTGTGTGTACACACGCAGATATAGCATGTGATGTCCATGATGCAGTTAACAAAAGAGATGTGAAAAGAATGCTATTAAGCATCAGCTGAGGCCCCAGGAGTCAGACTATACTGGATTTAAGTTTTGCTGTCAAACTGAAAATTGGTATCTTGTTAGCAGGCTTAAAATACTAATCTTTAGTTATGCTAATTACATGAGCTAAAAAATATGGGAGAAAAAAAAAAGAGAAAAGAAAAAAAGTGAATCTACTTTTCCCACAGGACTTGTTAGAATGAATCAAGGTTGTATGGTGAGAAGATGTGTTGTCCGTAGGAGCTTCAAGACTCAAACCTGCTCTGCCAGACACGTGTGCTCTTCCCGGCCCATATCAGCAGTGAAGTGGGAGGCACTGCTCAGTAGTAAGCACTAAGACCAAAAATAAACTATAACAATGAACAGAAGAGGGGTTGATGTTGTTTGCTGCTGGTTCCCAGACCAGTTCACCTAAAAAACATTTTCTTTTCCTTAAGGAAAGTAAAAACAAAGATTTATTTTGTTTGTGACCAATGTGGAGTGGAAGAGAGAAGCTAGGGTGGCCCATGAGCCACCCTAACAGAAAGAGACAAACTCGAAGTGTCAGTGATGGAAATAGTTTTCTATCAATGTATAACTCTGCCGAACCTGGAGATACCTCCACAGGGCAGGCAAAAGACACCTCCCTAGTCAAAAAACTACTCCTGTGCCAAGTTTCACAGTCTAACTGCAAGCAGTTGTGGTATTTTAGTTCGATAAAGCTACCGGAAGGCTTTTAATCATGAAATATGTTAGACAACCTAAGTATAGGAATCATTGCCACTTTTAATACTGTGCTCTAACCCTAACTAACACGTTTATATGTATATGTGTATTTCAGATGACATCTTTGTGAGGACTTTTTCAGATGAATGTTACCGTTCATATTGCACCTTTACAATATATGCTATCACTGAAAATGCTTGAGTAATTTCACATGTAAATAGTTGGCACAGAAAAGTTATTTGCAACCACAACCCAGCAGTAACTTAGGCTTCCTGATTTTCAGTAAATTTTCCCTTTTTATGTATTCAGGAATAAGTGTTCTCAAGGTTATGGCCATTACACCAATTATTTTTCCAGTTCTACTTTAGGATGACATAATACTCCAAGGCAGCCTAGTGACGAACTATAATGCAAGTGATGTGAAAGGATTTAAAAGAGAAGGAAAAGGCATAATTTTGGCAAGAGATTTGTGACTTTTTTAAGCATAAAAAAATAATAAACATGGATTGGATTCTCCATAAAGGAACGGTAACATTCAATCCCTTGCCATTTCAAATGAGAGAGATAGTATTTTTTTATATCCCTTTCTGTCCTAATCTCTTTTGTGATGTTGTTGTGTTCTATTGTGTTGATAAGAGGCTATCTTGGGGCCAACAAGGGATAAGATGTTAATAAAATTCTTGTTTGCTGTTACAGAATCAAACAATTTAAGCGTAGTCTGAGGTTTCATGTCAAACTATTGCTGGCTTCTGTTTGTATCAATCACTGTGAGAAATACCTCTTAACCCTTTATGAAGGCACACACCAAAAAAAAAATAACCCTGAAATATTTCAAGATATAAAGAATTAAGTTTAGAAGGAAAGCTTTCATTTATTTATTTTCTTCTTAGCAACATCGAGTCCTTTATGGGGAAGTCCCTGCTTGTCAGCCTCTCAGATGAGATGACATTTAAAGCTGATAGGAAAACTGCAACTTTTTTATCACCGAAAAAAGAAAAAAGGAAAAACCCCACAGTTCCTTTGAAATCAAAATGCCAAACTTGGATTTGGAAGAGAAACAAACCATCTTGCTTCCACATTTTAAATTGAAAAGTTTTCATTTTTTTGTTTTGAGATATTCTATTTATTGCATCTGCTGTAATGACAAAATAAAATGGTAAAAATTGATGTGAAAACTTTGCAGTTTTATTGGAGAAATATTTTTGTCATCATCTGCAATCAGTTTTGAGGTACATTTCTGTTCATAATTAATCTGAAAATCTGCAGGGATATTTCCATAATTCAGAAATAATCAAGAAAGAAAATTTTTTTCTCCCCTTTCCCAGGAAAGTCCAAAGAAAACCAGTCTCAAGCAGCTATAATGTCTAGAATTAAATGTTTGGGTTTTTTTGGTAAAACTAGAAATAGTTGAATTTGTCTGGAGCAACTGCTGTTATTGTAGCAGTTTTTTAAAGAGAAGAAAAGACAAAAATAGGAAGCATGAATACATAACAGCAATGGCAGAAAACACAACTTCACTTTCCAATGCATACTTTTGTTAGCTGTTGAGCTTCTGGGAAATTACAGAAGCACAACAGAGGGTCTTAGACACAGAGAAACTTGGCAAAATTTTACCAAGATCAGCCTGTTTAATGAGCTGTGATTACCTGCATCTCTATTTACAATTCTCAGAAGTGATACAAAATGTGAATTTGCCTGGTCCCACCAACACAGCCTCTTTTTTAGACAGAGATGGAGTGAAAGGTAGCATGGTGGGAAAGCAAAATGTTAGATTGAGATGGATGGAAAAAGCTAATGTTTACATCCCAGATACGGCTTAAGATTTAGTTAAAGCTCATGGACATAGTGATGCCATCTGGTTTCAGCCCACCTAGTGAAGATATTGAGGATGATCAGCAGTGCCATGGTGAATGATGTGGCCTTAGATACTGATGTGATTGGCAACAGCTGGATTGGTAAATCTCATTTCTTCCAGACTACCTATCTCATGATTTTCTCCAGCAACTGCCACATAAATACTGTGCAGAAAAAAAATCTCACATCCATGTTGTTAAAGTGAACCAAACAAAATACATTCTGGCAATTTGAGCTGTGTACATTTTCTCCTATTTCTAGACTCTCTGAGCTTGTTGTCATGCCAACTTGTGACTTCACCAGGTAGCTCAAGGACCCCTTAGCTAAGATACTTCAATAATAAGTAGGAAAAATTGACCAGTTTCTACTAGCATTCCTCCTTTACGTGACATTAAAAAAAATTAATATAATGGGTGAGCTGGACTTTTGTAACCTTGGACAACTTCAATTGCAATTCTCTATATAACAGTTGTCAAGTTACTCCAAGAGGTAACAGCACTTCAAGGCCCTCTAAAATTATAGTGTTGCACAGAGATGGTGAGGTTTATAAAGAAACTGGAGGTGTTCTGAGAAGGAATAGTTATTCAATATTAGCAAATATTACTTGAGAAAAATCACTTAGTCCTTAATGTTGAAAGAAGTTTTGTTGTATAATCACATATAACAGAAATACAGAAATGCAACTAACACAAAACCATCATTTTGTATCAGGAATATTTTAAATCTGGAACATATCTTCAGGGTTGTATTTTCAAACCTCAAAAGACTACTTGAAAATAAAAAGAAAGAAAGAAAAAAAAAGAAATCAAGGCCAAATCCCACAAAACTTCCTTCACGCAAGTTTCATTGAAGTTAGGTGATATACCTGCATGAGTAAAGTCTACTTTAAGATGTATAGCTTTGCAAGAAAGAATTTTAAATACCCTCTCCTCTCCTCTCGTCCCCTCCCCTCTCCTATCCTCTCCTTGTGATTTTTAGGGTAATACTCTCTTGAAAATTGAATAATAAAATTCTTGTTGGATTGGCTTATAAAAGAAATACCAGTACCATTTATTGTTCATTTTTGTTTGTTTTGTTTTTGATGCCTACATTGTTTTAGATGAGAAGCTGGGAGACTTCTTATGCAAGTGAAAGAGTCTGATCATGCTGTGTATGAGGAAACTGGGTTAAAAATTCTTTCCTTATTGAACCAAAACGTCGTCTCGGTTATTCCTCTTTCTTCAACTCCCAAGCTGCCCTCTCAGTCACAGTTTGTCTGCCCTCCTGAAACACATATACACAAAAGGTTCTCTCCTTTGTGCCTGCAAATCCTACAATAGCATTTCTGGACAGGGGAATGCAATGTATGTAGAATAATTTAAGTGACTTTCAATTACATTTTCAGAAGAAACTAAGCTATCCAGGGTTGCAGGTATACATCTCAGAGGAAGTTCTACCCATAGAACTGTTTGGTTCATGTTTGACAAAGCAGTGATGTGACAAAGCTTATGGCAAGTGCTGTACAAAGATTCTGGGTATTAAGGAAATTAAATCGCTTTAAAATAAAAGAAACCCCATGGTAATGTGTTCTTTAGCAGTGGATTGCATACTGGTCAAATTCAATGACGCTAACACTTCTGAAAAAAGTAGAATACAGATAATGTCAGAAATAAACTGGTCTAAATGAAAGGCTTCTATCCTAACATTTGCCTTTTATATAACTTGTTACTACAGTAATAGAGTTCTCAGTAAATTTCAAACCAAAATTTTCATCTCAAGTGTTTTTGGAAGGGTATTATTACAGACCTTCTAATTTCCACTGCAGCTAAGCATGTATTAATAACAAAGAGGGCTAAGGAAACTGCTGGTATATCCAGTAGTGCTTGACATTTAGTAGATGAATTAAAGTTTACAGTCAAATTGGTTTTAACTAATAACATTAGAGATCTTTGTTATGAGTGTCCATATTTCTTTTTTCTTTTTCTTTCTTTCTTTC
>NW_009605246.1:0-10723 GCF_000690535.1 Cariama cristata
CCTCGTCCACCAAGCGAGTCACCTGGCCACAGAAGAAGATCAGGTTGGTCAAGGAGGACTTGCCTTTCATGAACCCATGCTGGCTAGTCCTGATCCCCTGATGGTCCTTGCACATGCCTTGTGATCTCACTCAGGATGATTTGTTCCATCACCTTCCCCGGCACTGAGGTCAGGCTGAATACCGTGAATCCTATTATTTCAGGAAGGGTTAACAGTCTACAGTGCTAAGATTAGGAGGCACCTGTCAAGAATCATTAGAAACACTGATGCACATTCTCCTGATGATTTGGCAGAAGTTAAACAATTTGGTATGCCCCCTGTCTGGGAAACTTAAAAGATGTCCCACAGAAGTCTTTTGCTTGCAAGAGTCTGGCAAGTCCATGATGCAGTTCTACAAGAAAAGCTACGTGATCACAACGATCATTACAAAGACATGGGAGAAAGTCCCAAACACCAAGGGCTTCACTAAGCCTGGGTGGGTACTGCTCCAGCACGAATTGAAATTTAGGAGACAACAGCGGGATAAAGCCATGTCTGGTTGCCCCAGAATGGGTGACCGGCAGCAGCAGTTCTGCTGAGTGGGACTGGCTCCAGCTCCTCTCCAGAGGTAAGACTGGCTCGGGGAGCTGACAGACCCAAGTATTTTCTGCTCCCTCCCTGTCCTGCCGGCACCAGGAGAAGGGTCTGAGTCGCAGGATGAAGAAGCTGCTACACAAATGTGCCTGGTGACTCCTTCTGCAAGTCCTCAGCAGGGCATGGCCACTGTGGCCCGTTCTAACTCAGCTGTCACCAGGCCTGACCCTGAGTTCTGACACCGACTTACCACCACCGTGGGACCGTACATGATGAACAGAAAGGAATACTTTCCCAGAAGCACATATCCAGCCCTAGGTTGACACGTCGAGAGGAAAAACCTGCACCACCAAAGTGTAAACTGACAAGAGAGGATAAATGACTACTCACAAAATTAAAACTTGGGCTGCAATTCCATTCTAAAATAGTCAAGCAAAACCGTGGATAATAGGCAGGGCTACATCATAAAAAGCTCTCTACAGGGATGACTAAATTTTGCTGTCACATAGTTATCTGCTTAGATCAGCAACATCTGATTCTCCTGATCCACTGTGGTTGTTTGCTGGCTTGAGCCATAGGCAGTAGATGATTCAAAAGCAAGTTCTTCCTTTGTTTAAAACTATCCTGCTTTAAAAATTAATTTCATTTAATCACATGATCAAAGCCAGACTTCCTGTTGCTAAAGAAAACCAGTGCAGTTTAGTTACTACACTTCATAGCTTATGCTACTCCAAACTACGGAAACATTTTAAAGCAGACAGCATTTTGCCAGTCTTTAGAGAGCCTCAGTCTGATTTAACCGCACCCTTACAACGAAAAGTACAAGTCAAACCAAGCACTCACAAAACTACAAGCAAACCAGATCCGTATTTCTTTGTCAAATATCCAGTACTCTGCAGAAATCCAGGCAAAAATGCGCCTGCACCACTGCTCAATTCGCCCTTTTTTCTTCCATGTAACACCCACATAATATTCTTTATTATTCTAGTGAGAATATTAGATGTCTTTGAAAGAGTCTCAATTTCAAGGACACTCTTCGTAGCATTGTATTTACTTTAGCAGTGCTTGTTACTTTTGCTTGACTTTGTGTAAATGAAGTTGAGGTTATGTGAGAATACTTCCTCTCGGTCAAGGACAAACAGATATGTCAACATAAAATCAGCCTCTAGTCCCAGAGAAAGAAGTATCTGCCAATTTTGCACTGGGCCAACTGTTGGGACACTGGGGTACAGGAGAAAAACAAGCAAATTAGGACTGAAGTGAGCTCACAAGGAAAGTATTCTGCCCTGAGGGATGTTTACCTCCTAAATGTGGCTTATAGACTCTTTTACAAATACTGCTCAGACTCAGGCAAGATAGAGGGGCAGTGAGATTTTATGCAGCAACAATGATTTCACTTCCGTGGATACAAAAGTCTATCTCTGTTGTTAAAACATGCATTCAAACATACAGTTCATCTGCAACCATTTATAAACACGTACATGTAACAGAGGTACAGAAAACCTGAGATTAGGAGACCCTTCTCTCTCTTGCACACATTTGTTTGTTTGTTAAAACTCTTATATATCTTTTTATTTAGCTTCAAGCGTAGGGACAGTGCAGCTTTGCTAGAAGTGAATGAGAAAGTTTGGAAGAATTGTATTTATTTCAAAAGTGAGTTGCTATGAAATGCCTCTCTGCTCTTAGCTGTGACCGGTTTTGAACAAATTCTAGTTTTACAGCTACAATCCGTATGGTTAAAATTGGCACAGTTTTGGTCCAAGCAGCGAGAACTATTTCAGCCCAATTCAGGGAGAAATACATGCGTGCCAGCAAATAAAGGATTCTGTATTGTTAACAATACAGCAGCTAGGAAAAAAAGAGTAATAATCACAGGTAAAAAGTTCACATTGCAGCTGCTTTATTTATAAGCAACTTTGTAGCATAGTTCTTCCGAGTTGCTTGGGTGATTGGGGGGGCGGGAAGGAGACGGGGCAGTGCGGGGGGTTGTTTTGTTTTAAGACTCAAACACGCAATGGCTCAAACTCTGCTAGGGAAGTCAACCCACCTTTCCAAACCGGCATGAAGACTAATCACTATAAACACAGATTACGCATTCTCACCTTCCCCCAAAACACAGGAGAGAGTGTTTCTTACCTATTTGATCCTCGGGAATCAGTGATTCTATTGGGGGATCAAGTTCGGAGCTTTGGGACAAATAGTTCTTGACTTGGGTCATGAACTGCCGAATTGTTTGCAGCATATCAGTGCTCGAAACGTGGCACTCCTTGTTTTCCTGGAGAAAGCTGACATAGTCCTGCACTAGGCATCCAAAATAAGTGCGTTTGTCCTGGGACATCTCTGCAATTTTCTTAATCATCCTCTTTTCAGGGGTCATGAAGGAACTGAAAACGCCACTGACTTTCCGTAGCTGAGATTTCACAATCTTGGGGAGAACAAACGAACTGTTTCTTTTCTTCTTGGGCTTCAAAGGGGGTGCCATGCTCTCTTGGTCGCTTTCCCCCTCAAAATCCTCCAGGCTGCTGTTAGTGTCCCCCTCATAGCCAAACAGTGGCATGCTCCGATCGAAGTCCAGCGAGTCGGACGAGGAGGTGGAAATGCTCATGTCGCTCAGTCTCTGCCTGCCTCCATTCCACGGTATGTGTGACTCAGAGCTGGTAACTACCGTCTTTTTGGCAGCTGCTGGAGCCAGCTCAGGGAGAGTTTCACCTGGAACGCCAGCAGCTTCAGGCACACGCACCGGTCGAATTACCCCTGAGGTCTTTGAGCTAGTTTCCACCTCTGAGCAAACAGCCTGCTTCTTCAGCCGAGGAGGCGGAATAGGGGCTGGTTTATTCTGCAGCAAATCCAAGCCTCTCTCTTTCTTATGGTTGACCGTTTCTGGCATGCTCGCCTGCTTTATAGCCCTGGAAAGCTGTGGACTCGTGAGGATGCTATTAATAGAAGGTGGTGGCGGCCGGGGCGGGGGGGAGCGAGGCCTCACTGTGCCATTCACGTCTTGAGTTCTTGGGCTCTGCCTTTTCAGACTTCCACTGACATCCTGGCTGTGCACTTTTAAGAAGAGAGGATTAATGAAACACAGCGCTCCATTGGTCTGGCTGCACTCCAGCTCCGAAGGCGTTCTGGTTCGTATAGAATGCACTCCATTTATAAGGCAGAGCTGGCGCGAGTCTTTACAAGCACTGTCCAAAGGCACAGGCCTACGAGGAGGTGAAGGATCCAGGGGATTGCCGTTAGCCGGGGAGCTCCAAAAGTCTGAAAATCATCATCGCATTAACGTAAGAATGCAAAACAGCATGCAGAGGGCTTTCAGAACATTCAGCTCAACATCACCAGTCTCAAGTATTAAGAAATTTAGACAAGCTTTTATTAATTCAAGACGAGGGGAAAAAAAATTCCGAGTGAACCTCTTAAAGCACCACCAGACATAACTGCATGCTTCACTCCTGGGGCTGCTCTTACTCATTTATAAATATCATGACTAATGCATAGCTTCAAGTCAGCCCACTGAACTAAGCTTAAAAATAAACTGAGAATCAAAGAAAGGAATGGAGACTGTAGCACAGTAATTCTTACCAGCTTGAGACTGAAATGAACATAAACTACTCACTAGCATCTCACTCAGGAGAAATAAGCCTAGATTCTCAGCTGGTATTAATAAGCTCACTCCATTAAAGACAATAGTTAGGTTGATTTATACCAGCTGATGGCTGCTTACAGCAACTCAGCAAAAAATTTGGTTTGGTTTCTTTTGATACTGAAGAAATGAAACTACAGATGAAAAGACAGCTCACATTTTGCTGTGGTGGGTGCACACATAATTTTTAGCTACGCAGACCAAATGCTGGTGCCTCTAAGAGCACTGGCCTGCAGCCCTGCCTTCACAATGGTGACACAGTTTGCCTGAGGTTTTAGACACTCAGCAGCTAATAAATAGATCGAACGTGCAGTCCCACACCAGCAGTGTGGAAAACCTGTGCTAAACCAGCAAATTTCAGCTGCAACCTCTGCACTTGTCCAGCAAAGTGTCAGCACATTTGTGAAACTGAGTCAATGGTAAAGCCCGTCAGGTCCTGCAAGCGTGAAGACTGAAACCAGAGAAGCCCTCGAGGACAGCAATCAGATTGAAATAAGGGAGGAATACCAGAGAAAGGAGATTTTTTGCTAAAACTTGCCAATCTTGACATGGTACCTCTTCCTGTAGCATCACAGATGCCTCATTTGGGCTGTTGAACAGACACCTGAGCCCAAATGCATGAGTGCCAAGGACTTCACAACAGAGCCCATGCCCAACAGCTGTGTCTTGCCTACAGGGCAGAAGACAGGAAATGGCCCATGACGATAGGCCGCTGCCAGAGAACATATGTAGGCACAGACATATTTCTCTACACAGTCATGCAATGCTGCTGCATCTTTTCCAGCTCCATGACTTCACATCCTGCCTGCGGATCCCTCAGCAGACCCGCCAGCGTGCCTGGCACGTGGGCTGTTGCAAACATGCATGATGTGTTTCACCTGCAGTGGTGCTTACAAGAGAGACTGAGAGGGGGAATCTTCCGTTCAGCACATGAAACCTTACATGTTGGCAACAGCCTTGAAACCTTTACCACCAGTTCTTCATGATGTGGTTTGCTGGGCTACATGCTGTTGATCTGCCTTGTGTAGTTCTCCCTCTGAGCCTATGGCATAACAGAGCTCTCACAGGAGCTGCAATCCTCTGTGTTCAAACCAGGGTGTTTTGTGCCTACGTGTTGCTTAAGAAAAGCTCACGCTTAACAGAAAGGACTCTTGTGAGTTTTTAGGCATCTCTTGGGTCCACAGCATTGAAGGGCTGACTTCCTGGTATGCTCTTTTGCACATCGACACCTAAAACTCCATCAAAATCTCAACTTTGTTGTCTGGTTTTTGCTTCACAGAAACTGTGATATTAATCCAGTGTATAGCAGGTAATTGATCCCAAATACACAAACCGCACAGCTAAACACTGATCCATCAGTCTCCTCCTCAGCTTTCAAATGTATTAGCTTAAAGAAACCACACACACAACATAGAAAGACTGTTCAAGAGGAAGACTAACTCTGCAGCAAGTAGGCCATCGTGCTCTCAGGTACTGAGGACAAAGACAGTCTGGTTAGTCTGGAGAGCTTGCTCAACACCACCATTATCATTTCCTATGGAGAAACTCACGTAATGTTACTTTAAGGCTTCCAGGTGTCACTGGGAGACTGACTTCACTACACTGTATCCCTATCAGATCTTTTATTTCCCACTCCCCCATCCAAACATTCACCTAATCAACAGTTCCATGTTTGCCTCTATTCCCCTGAAAATCCATACTTTCATCTAATTGCCTGAACTTGCAGATAAGCAGTGCTGAAGCCATTCCTCTCCTCTCTAAAGCAAATCCCTTAATTGCATCACTACTGCAGCAAAACAAAGTGCAAAGCAGTGCAATACTTCCCCGTGTATGGCTTTGGTGCAAAGTCTCACCAAATAGTTCTTAGAGAGCCTCATGTTAACACTGATTTAGTGAGGATCCGTTTCTAAATCAAAGATGATCCAAAAATCTACTGGGACAAAGACTGCTGACAGCCAACCCTCCCTTCCTGCAAAAGGAAATGAGGCCATTCAGCACTCTGCAGGAGTTGCTCAACGATTCATCTGGGTGGAGCCCATGTTTCAAATCCTACCAGGCCTTCCATCTCCTGCAAGCTCAAGGTACATTTCACAATGAGCCTGTATTTGGCTGTAGCAGTCAAGCAATACAAGGACATGTCCTTGCATTTTATTTTGGTATTTTAAGAGATTCACCAAACCAATGTGCATGGATATGTTTTGCAGATCCTATGTATATGCTCCTCCTTTTATTAATATGCTACTGCATTGAGCCACCGATCTCAGAAATCACCATTCTAAGATCATATGTCAATCTGAACAGAAGTTTTATTAACAGTGAACCTGAGTTCCTACACTCTCCTAGCAACTCCAACAAATTATCAAGCTAGTGCCTGCTACAGGAGCCTGCAGCCAACATCAGCCCTTGGAGGAGAAGCTACACCAAACCTCTGTCTGCAGACTGTAAGTCTTGCTTTGCCCAAGGGCTGCCCAGAGAAGGCAGATGAGAGGGAAGGAAGGAAACAGTTCTAACAAAAATATGACAGAAGGCACAGAAGGAAGAAAAAGCACCAAGGCCACCATTTGGCAAGTACAAGGTTTGGCCTTCCCAATAAGAGAAGCTGCTTTTCTAAATGAAATTTGTATCATCACTGACCAATATGAACTACTTACTGATGCAGACTATTTCCTTAAGCTCCCAGCAATGCTACAGGGAACGACATCTATACAGAGAACTACTTACTCAGTCCAAGCTGAGCAACCTCTTCAAGTTCAGCTTCTGTCTTTGCTGCAGCAATAGCATGAGGCAACTTCAGGGTGAACGGAAGGACATCCCTGTTGTCAAAGAGAAAAACAATTATGGCTTCCACAACAACATCCACAGTTTTAAAAGCATTTGTTTTCAACACTGGCAGTGGCTGAACTCTGATTCTTGTTTTCCTCTTTAGCTGTAGCAGGTAGCAAGAGCTTTAAACATACAGCACACGATGAAAACATCACCAGCCCCAGGGCTTTTTTACATTGGAAAGCGGTGTGAAGTGCAAATGACAGTGAAGACCCCAGGACTCTCTTTAGGCTCATTTCCACAGAGCCATCCAATGTTTTCTCCCCTTACAGCAGAAGCTTTTACACTTGGTCTTTTACAAGCATAACAGTGAGACACAAAAGTGTTATCCGCCTTTAACCCTTCAACAAAGCTTCTTATTTTCTGAATATGCTGTGGATTGCTCTCAAAGCTGAATTCCAGTTCCTGGAATAAAAATTTAAATGAGTACTTGGGCAGCTACCCTAAAAATTTCTTTGCTAGGATGTTTTGGTGCTACTCTGTCCTAGGCTGAAAACACACTTCATTTAAGAAAATCTTTATAATTTATTCTCCTATGTGGTTTCTCTTCCCTGCATACTAGAAGTTCAATGGATGTTTACAAAGGGAGATGCATGAATGCATGAACAACAACATAAGCCAAATCTAGTGCAAAAAGCCTTCAGACAGAGATTTTAAGGGACAAACCTACTTAACCGTATGTACATTGTATTAGCACTACCATCAACCAATACTATACCTCTTGCCTGCTCAATTGGTATCGATATACCCTTAAACAACAGGGATTCTAAACTGCAAAATCTGTAGTAGAAGTACTTATGTAATTAAGAGTAAACAAGAACAAATGGAGCACAGAAATCCTACATACCACTGGTGTCAGCATAATTTTTTTTTTTTTTAAGGCTGTCAACAAGCCGTCTGTTGTAGCACAGGCAGACAGTGGGTTCTTATCACATAAATATTCTCTATGTTGTATGTTAACTTGTTGAAAAAACAGGATCACAGAATGCCACTTAAATTCAAATCAAGCATATGCACAAGACTGATACACTAGCTCAAAAGAATTTGAAAAGACACCTTGAACATCATACCACCGAGAATCTAGAGTCTAGAACATCATCAGTACAAAGACAGGTAACCCTTGATTCCTCATGTGAACTGACTGGGTATCTATTGCAAGAAATTCCCTCTGGTTTTGGGAAATCCTCCTGGTTTTGCTGTGATGTACCAAATGATATTCTCTCTTTCTCATGACTGCTACCTATCTGCTTCCCTAAGAAGTCTATATATTTTCCTCTTGTACCCCCAGCAATCCTAGAGTGCTGCCTGAAGAGGACAAGGATGCTGAGTAGATGTTGCCACTTCAGAAACATTAGACAAACACTTCCAATGTTTCTCCGCTGAATAGAGAAATAAGCATCTGCTTTCCGAAAGCATACCCACAATCAAAGAGTGATCTTTACTGAAATCTCTGGACAAGTTTGCAGCTGAAGTTGTTTTTATTACTGGTTTCTGTGGATGAGTTTGCAGCTAAAGTTGCGTTTAGGAAGAAGTACTAGGAAAGCTTTAACACCATGTCTAAGTTGCAATCACCACTCTTTGCACTTCCTTCCCCTTCCCCAAAGGGCAACAAGAAAAGGAACAGAAAAATAAACAGGTGAAGAGCCTGGTTATGCAGGTTTGTATGTGCTTCCTGAGTGGAAAGCCTGACTGCACCAGGATGCTAAACTCACACTTGGCTGACTGAAATATCACTTTGCAGAGAGAGACACTCAGTTACGAGACTCATGAGCAAGGCAACAAGTTATTGTGTGTTTGTGGGCTTACTTTTAGCCAATGCAAAGCAACTTGGAGCTTTCAGTGAAAGAAAGGGGATAAAGTAATGCAAAGAACTTTGCTGCATATTCCCTGTAGGCACTTAGAGGGAATTTACCAGAGCCTGGCTAGTGTGCAGAACTGAAAGGACAACAAGATAAGGAATCTCTCATCATTAAACTGCTTTTAAATGCACTTTCAGCTCATTTCTCATCTGAGTGCTGACCAATTACTTATGCAGTACAAACGCTTCTTCCATCACATGCGCGTACAGCTCAGCAAAATGGGGTCTAGATGCTTCTCCATCAGGAACAAAACCGTAAGCACCACAACCTGACTGCATCCCTAGTAAGCGTTCCCCCCACCAGAAATCACATCACTGTCAACATTAATTGGCAACCTCATTGCAGTAAAAGGACCAAGACCATCAAGTTGCCTCTCCCCTCTTCCTTCAGAAAATGTGCAGATGTACACTGTGGCTGTGCCCTGTCCGTGGATAAATGTAAAGCGTGAGCATCAGTCTGGAAGTTTTCACCAGCAAACTAAAGTCAAATTGAAAACAACTTAAAAGATGAAAAACACGAGCTATTTTTTCTCTGCATACTACCTGGAAAACAAGTTGGGCAACCATAAACTGGAAAGCTAATGAGGCCATTTTTTTGTTCACAATTTACATTCTCATCTCTCAGTTGCCATATTCTACAGTATGATTTGATATTTTTCCATTATGCTTCAAAAATGCTTTTCACTAGCAATTCCAAGAAATGGACATTGCAAGATAGTTTATGGTGCTTGTTAAATGAGTTACAGAGCAGTTAAGAAAGCATGAAAAGATATCAGCTAAAGTAAAGTTCAACATGGCAACACTTCACAGTTGGGTGGGTAACGTAACACCAGCCTCTCAATAATAAGCCACAACAATTGGCAACATTAATATCATGCTGAACCAAGTCATTGAGACTTATCTTTTTTTCAAGACAGTCTAGCAAATGCAACTCAGAACATAACACCATCTTACCTGCTAATACAGTAGAAAGCAATGAGCCTGAATAAATCAGCAAAACTTATTCCAGATCCCTCCAAGGAAAATGCTGTGAATAAAGTTACAAGAAGGAAAGAATCACACATCTATCCACCATTTCTTAGAAAAGCTTAATAAAACACATCTCAGATTTTTCATAAAAATAATAAGTTTGCACCATCAAACTAGCTACTGTTTGGTTAAAAAACCAACTCTGTAGACGAGTACATGTCTCTGCTAAAGGCATTTTTCAGAATACACTGATAATCTCGGTGGTGGGTTTTTGTATTCCAAACATACGGTCTAATTCCTGGGAAAAAGATCAAATGTGATTAGAATTGCACAATGTTTTGTTAATAGATAATAAATAAATAACTGAGGCTTTGTTTGCCCAGTGTATTAATATACCTAATTTTAAATCTCTTATTTCCTCCTCTTGCATTCCATTCTACTCACTTGTCTTCTCCCCAGATAAGTTAGCACCTAATGGGAGATGATAAATTTTCATTCAGTTCAGGAAAACCATTTAACCTGAAAACCCTTTAAAAAAAAACTCCAAGAATTCTGCTTCATGCCATTGCCTTGCACAATGGAGAAGGAAGACATGAGCAATGCCTTTCATTTTTTCCCACTCCATACCATTGTTTCTTATTGATATAAAGTTGTAATAATTTCACAGAAGTGATTGCCACCTCACTTACATTAAGCTCTCTCTGATTCCAGTGGCAAATCTCACCCAACGACTACAAAGATCAAGCAGAAGCAGCTCCTGGAGTGAAACGATCCTAGATCTTTTGCCTCTGGACGTGACTGAGACCAGAACAGAAGGAAGAACATTTATGAAATGCAGCCCTGAGGAGGAGGACTTGGGGGTG
>NW_009605247.1:0-5024 GCF_000690535.1 Cariama cristata
TGTGTGTCTGTGTCTGTGTCGTGTCTGTGTCCGTGTCCCGCCCCCGCAGGGCAGCTCGGTTCGCTCCGCATCTGGCGTGAGGCGTTGCGGGTTGGGGAGAGGGACGAGATGCCAAGCGTGGATCTCACCTGCTCCCTGGGTTGTAGCGCCGGGGCTGGTTCATATCTCGGTAAAAGTGGGTTTTTCGGTCAAAAGTTGCCGAATTTGCTGGCGCTCTGGCCGTCGTTTTCTGCAACATGCCCAGCGTCTTGTCCCGTGTCTCTTTGTGGGAGGCCAAGTTGCCATAGTTTTAATGGGTCAGGTTTTATGCTTTGATTTTTATCTGTGTTTTTCCCAAATAGTAGTAAAGGT
Organism: Cariama cristata; assembly: GCF_000690535.1. Classification (NCBI taxonomy): domain Eukaryota; kingdom Metazoa; phylum Chordata; class Aves; order Cariamiformes; family Cariamidae; genus Cariama; species Cariama cristata. The sequence goes on from NW_009605247.1 coordinate 352, forward strand.
GAAGGACATAAAAGCCATTTACATCCCATTTCTGAAAGCTTCAGACACTGCGGACTCCTTTGAGGGAAATCTTGTTTAGGGAATACCCTCTTCATTACTGTACAGGCACCCCAAAGTAAATTTCCTCATTTAACTGAAATAAGAAGACAATAGGATGGCGATTGAGTAAGAAACATTGTTATTGTGTTCAGTTATTTTTTGGGCAAATTGTGAAGTTCAGAACAGGGGTAGGACTAACCAGCACAGATGCTACTCTACCTCCTGAGGGGGCTTCAGTTTATAGTTAGAAATTCTCCTCTGAAACTGTCAAAACATTCTTGTGTACTTAACGTTTCCTGTGACCCAAAGTATTTATTATTATCATGGGATGTTTGGTGGTGGTGAAGCTTGTAGGTTTTGCCATGTTTTTTTAAAAGGTGTTTGAATTGCCTTTATCAAGTAGGGGTTAAAATGTAAACTGTGACTGTAACAGAAGAACAGTAACAGCAAACCCTGATTTGTGTGGTAATTCAACATGCAGTTCTCTCTGCTTTTCATGACTGGAACATTTGCAATGAAAACTCTTCCGCAGGTTTGTTCTCCAAGAGGGAAATGTGTATTTGCAAGCATGCACTCTTGCACTGGAAGAGGTCCGAGTGCTGTGATATAAACTTTAAGTTTCGAAATTGTCATAACGGAGAGCAGAACCAGCATTGTGCGACTGGGTCATCAACCGTATTATGCAAATATTAACGAATGTAATTTCTGCAGGTAGCTCTTTGGTTTAAATGTTTGTTGCATCCTAGAAGCTTATATAGAAAGAAAAACCTGATTACTGTTTAAGAAATAACACAGGGTTATTGCTAAGGATGTTCTGCAACCTACCAACCGTTATGCAGGTGCTGTTGGTCCTTAAAACTACCTGGATTTTGAACTCTGCGTATGTTCACATATTTTCCTTGATACTGAGTCTGTACCAGCTTGGGATACCTAAATACTAGCATATTCCCTCCCTTCCCCCCCTTTCATTTTTTTTTAAATGTACTTGTCCTTTCCCGTGTCTCTGAGCCAGAGTCCACACAAACAAGAGAAACTGAGGAATTAGTTCCACACAAACTGCTATAGTATACACAGTTTTATCCTGGGCTTGAGTGGTCGGTCCGGCCACTGTGGTCAGAAGTGTCAACTTGCATCACTCCCTGTGTGCCCAGGAGAGGAGCGTGGCTAGTCCAACGGTCACATCTCGGGGCATCTCAATTGATTTGAGAGGCCTATAGACCTGGAGGCTCAAATTAACATCTCTGGTTTTATAGTGAATTGCCTTTTCTCATGTGGTAGAAATATATCACAACAAGTTGAAGAGTGAGGGTAGCCTTACTGTCGGGAAAGGCAGGAAAGGGAAAACATAGAAGTATGGTGTTGAGATTTCTTATTTTTTCCCAGGAACAAATTTAATGAACTTTAAAATTCTGTCTTTGTTCTACCTCTTAGATTTTGAAGCAAGTTTTATTCGCCTGATTGACAAAGTGACCAATGGCTCTCGGATTGAAATAAACCAAACAGGTGAGATCTGGTTTTTCTTCTTCCTCTGTTCTGGTCTTCCAGTGCCAAAGTTTTGGCTTGACAAAGGTAGGTGTTCAGATGTCATTGACTTGAGAAGATCAGAAATAACCAAGCTGAGAATTTTTGTAGTAATTGATTGCATGCAAGATCAACGGTCCACCATAATGCAGACAGTTATGGAAACTGTATTGTTCAAGAATTAAAATTAGTATTTTGTTTGGTACGCAGGATTTTGTATTGGAGGAAGGTCCCCCTGAACCAGAATGGATTTTTGCAGAATGGAGGGTTAGCCTTCTACAAAGGCAAACTTCTGAGCGAGACTGCTTGCCTAGTCATGCTCAGGAAAGGGTTTGGTTTGATTGAGAAGCATCCCATGTAAAAATCTCATCTGGTTTGGTTTTGTTTCATTTTGGTTTTTTAAGGATTATGGTCAGTCAGTAAAGCAAATGATGTACCACCAGATATGCCGAGACAGCGGTGACCTGGTGGACTCATGAAGATTTAGCTGCAGTGGAGAATAATAGTTGCTTGTATCAGCATTTTGGGGATTGCTAAGTGATCTGTTATTTCTGGAGAGAAGGAGAAAGGAGGAGAAATGATGTGTGAGACAGACACTCGTGTGCACTGGCCTGTTTATTAACTGCAGACTTAGAAATAGCATGCTGGAAGTGCTGCCCCCTTTCATAAATTCTTCTGTTTCCAGTTTGCCTGTATATACCATTGCAAAGCGTCTTTATGCTGTAGTAATGGCCAGCGTGCTGACAGCGCTCTCATTTGATTTGCTCCCCTTGCATCTTCCCCAGGTACTACCTTGTATTATCAGCCTGGCCTTCTGTACGGAGGCTCATTGGAACATGACTGCAGCCCCAGTCGTAGTATTGGCTACTATTTGGAAAGTCTCCTCTGCTTGGCACCTTTCATGAAACATCCATTGAAGATTGTCCTGAGGGGAGTAACAAATGATCAAGTAGATCCTTCAGTAAGTAATAAATTTTAAGTACCAGAGGAGGATTTTTTTTTTTCCTAAAAAAAAAAATAAAAAATTAGGAAGAAGTGTCTAGGACATGTTGCATTTTTATCGTGCCTCACATCCAGAAGTATCCAGTGGTACTGCATCTGTCAGCAAACTCTCTAATCAAACACGCATCTGCTAAACAATTCCCTTTCTGCACCAGGCTCCAACCTGCAGTTTGTAATCCACCTTTTGACTTTCGGTTCTGTACTGCTTCTGTCTTCTGCCCTGGAAGCTCCCTTTAAATGAGATGTGAGGCCCTGTTGCTGGTTTGCTTCTCCTGTTTTCTTAGAAATTAGGTGGGTTGTTTGTCCTACCCCATACCTATTTACTGTAAAAAGAGGAAATAATCTTTAAAATTTAAGTGTGACAAGGAAGGAATCTTTCTCTTCTGTTGGATGCTGGACATAGTTATACCAATGCTTCTGTGAAGCCTTCTTTCTGTTAGAAACAGAAGTCACGTGACAATTATGAAATTACAGTAGCAAAAATATGTAATAACTCTGATTCTTCAGAAGATGTTAGAAGGTCCGGTAGGTCAAATGGCTGTGAAATGCTTGCCTTGATTTACAATCCTTTGTTTCAACAGTGTGGCTACAAAAATGAGCTATGGATAACATGGGATTAAAACACTGAAGTGTTATGCTGTGGGTTTTTTTTCTCTCTAAAAACCCCCAAACATAATGGCTTTTGGAGGACAGCACTGCTGTTTATCTTTTGAGTGGTGATTGGAGACTGCATGTTTTCCTCTGAGTAGATTAAGGAAACACTGTCATCTGAAAACATAATCAGTTTAAGTGAATACAAATACTGTGAAGTATAATTGCAGATGTTAGCCAAGCCTCTGAGTTGTGCTAGTATTTATGGCTTTTCAACTGTGCTTCTCTTGTCATTTAAAAAACTTATTATCTCGCCTGTAGCTCTGTGAGATACCTACATGAGTCAAAGGATGATTGAAGTAGCTTATACACAGCACCGTCAAAAAAAAAGAAAAAAAGGGGAAAAAAAAAAAGCAAGCATGTTTTGCTAGCCTTCAGTCACTGTGATTGAAAATATTTAATAGAAATACTAAGTAGTAAGAATCAAAGAAGTCTTTTTCGGTGGACTGCATTTTTTTAATCACAGTGGAGAAACTGTTGAAGAATTTGGAGACAAAGAGCAGTCCGGTCTGAATGTTGCTTTCAAATAAGCTTGGATATTCATATAGGCAACTGAGTTGATTGTGAAAATTACCCCTTTTCAGGCATCAGCCACATGGGCCAATAGAGATTAAACAATTTTAGTTGAAATGGGCGTGAGAATTTGAGCCCGTTAGTTTGTGCTTGAAGGGCGCTTGCACTGGCCAAAGCTCCGACACAAATGGGTGTTGACGTACATCAGCTGAATCACAGTACCTGATATTGAGTGTAAATAAAATGCAGGTGAATGCTAAGGAGTTATATCTGATGTTCATTGTGCTGTAGAAGCACAACTGTAGTTACTGTGATTCAGCTCGTGTAGTAACTTCTTAAGAGGTGGTAACTGAATACCAGTTCCTAAAACTGGTTTAAACCTGGTTTATGTCTGTTTAACTTGCCTGAGTAAACATTAAACCTGGTACACATCAATAAACTAGTCCAAGGAGTCTTACAAGATGTTTTGTATAGCACATGGCTCTGGAGGTTACTGAGACTAAAAGCACAAGTTTAAGTGCTACCGTAAGTGATTTATGTGCTTAAGTAAATGGAAACTTGGTTTTAAATTGATTTGGGCTTTTATTTTTCAGTAGGCAGAAGGTGTTTAGAAACTGGGTGAACATTTATTACCTATCCTTGCCCAAAAAGGGATGCTTAAATTTGTCTGTCCATCTGTACATTTTCTGGCTTCCCAAGGAGAAGGGGGAAAGGCAAACCAATCTAAATGTATTGCGGGTAGTTTAAAATGGGCAAGGAGTTTTCCCTGCTGCTTTTCATGTAAGAACCTTTCCATCTCAACTTAGTAGTTACAATAGGCAAGGCACCTGCTCATCTGCTTTGGAGAATCAGAATCATTATGGTTGGAAGAGACCTCAAAGATCATCAAGTCCAACCGTATACCCGATACCACTATGCCCGCTAAACCAAATAAACCATGTCTCGAA
>NW_009605248.1:0-20374 GCF_000690535.1 Cariama cristata
CCAAACCATTCTGTGATTCTATGATCCAGAGATTTATCCCACTTATTTAAAACATAGATCTCAGTTGGTATAAATCACCTTCCAGAGACATCTGGTTTTCTACAGAGAGTCTAAATGAACACATATATAAACAAAAAAAGCACTTTTCCTATGATAAGGGACTGAGAGGCAAATAGCATACTGTGATGCCCCGGACAAAATATACCCCCTGCAAACACACACCCATGCCTTGCTTTGAATGACACAGGCCAAACACCATGGAGAGCTTTCAGCATACCGGACTTAGCATATTTTCCAGAAATAAATGATAAACATTCTTATTAAAGAGCACTTGAGATAAGCTTATTTGTTAAGCTGTGTTGCCTGCTTCACCAGGTTTGAGCAACAGCTCTTTTTTATTTTTTTTTGGTTTAAATAGGAAAAACTAAGAAATGAGTGGAAATCTGTCGCTTTTACCTTATGTATGGTATTAACTCCCACAGACCCTTTTATAAAGTAAAGAAAATCTCATGTTGATAACTCATTGCTGCCTCATGACCTGGACTTTTCATCATTAGTGAAACTGTAGAAGTCCTCTCTTTTGCAGAACAGTCCTTTTTTTCTCCTCTATGAGTAGGCAGCACAGCCTAACTATGATCATGTTTTACCATGGCAATGGACTTTGCTCATGACAACCTAGGTCACAGAAGTCACCTAAAACTATTCCACTACCAAGTGGCAGCTATTTGATACACAGAGTCAAGGGTCTAACCTCATTCCCAAGCATAATTAAAGGATTGATGAGCACACAGGTCTCAGTGCAGAAGGGTAATTAGGCACTAACTTCCTTGTAATCAGCAGAGTTGAGAGCTTCACGTTTCTTTGAGGAACAGTGCACTGAACTTGGCCGAATGCTTGGTTCCTGGCAAAAAAATCAGTACTGACTACACTACACCTAAGGAAAACTGTTCCCAGGTTCACATGCCACATTGCTGGTAGCACTACCTCGTGTCTCTTGACTCCTTTCCATGCACAGGCTTCCCAGTCGCCTACAAACAGTAACTCCAACCAGTCTGGGATGTGCCAGATCCATAGCACGTGTGCAAATCCGTCTGTACAGGCAGAGTGAGGCCAAGGCTTCTGAGAGTCTCCAGAGTCCTTGTGCACCAGTCTGGTGGAAACAAACCACCCAGAGTCAGACAAATCTGCATGCGAACAAGGCATCCAAAGCTTCCATGAACTTGCAGACTTGTCGCACAGGCTTCACTGATTACAAGGAGTGGGATTCAACTCACAGGTTCAAACACACAAATGTAGGTGCCCACAGAACCACAATCAGGCATATCAATGCCCTCTAGGCATTTCGATCTGGAGTATTCTGCCTGTCCTCCAGGTGCTGATCCAGAACCTCCACGGGTCTCCTGCAGGTCTGTGCCATGTCTGGCAGCTCCAGGAAGAGGTCTCAGACAACCCGAGACATGTCAATAGGCACTAGACACTTTAGTCAAGTGAATTGAGCCCAATTTGCCTGAATTTGAGGTCTGACTTTCAAGTTCCTGTTATTGTCAGTAAAGTCTAACGAGGGATTCATTTCACCATAAGGTCTGAGCGGTGCCTTGTATCATTTAGGGCATCTACAATATCATATGGGTTTGACACATACAATGCTACAGACCCTTTAGGAGACTCATGTCCTTCTGGATTGGCAGGGGGATACCCAGAGGAATTACACTAAGATACCATAGATGGTACTGGACATGTGTGTTTAGGTAAGCACGTTGAAAATTTGATTTCCACTGGTTGTAATGGGAGTTTGGACTCTCCGAGCACATGTAGGCAGCACACTACATGTTACTGCCTGAATTTAGATGTCTTAATCTGCAAGTTGAATCCCACTTCAGCAATCAGTTCAATACAGCATCCTTTGAAGCTGTGAAAACCAGTTGAAAGCAATTCCTGACCAGCAGCTAACCAGGCAATAAAGAAATAAGTTGTGAACCAATATAATTCGAAAGCTTTGCCATCTCATTGCTACCCAACCTGGTTTTGGAATTTGCTTACTGATCTCTTTTATTTGCAGGTGTGGATTTTTTTTCCCCTTCGTACAGTCACTTGGAGGCACATAGCCAGATTTGCATTCCACAGGGCTAGAATCTGGTCTGGGATTTGCCTGCGAGTGTCAACAGGTGAAGTGTTAACTAATGAACTTGGTGGTAGTGTTAAGGTGAGGTCAGCTCAGTTTCTCTGCAAGTTAGTTTCGTGCAAGGACAGCAAGGTTAAATAGACTTTAAGTGATCTAAAATAGACCTGTGCTCAGGACCTGACCCTTTAAAACTTTGTTCCATTCTTCCTGGTTCGTGCACATCCCAACACCCTAAATTTCATCTGCTCTTTTGTCAAAGAGGACGTACAGCAAGGCTGTATTGAGTATGTCTCACCGAGCACCTGAGCTCTGAGAAATAAAGTGCCTCTATGATATTTTTTCCTGGGATATGTGAGGCCACGGTCATTCTCAATTCTGTCGTGTGTGGGAAACAGCAGTGGTAGTGGTGGGGTGCCAACTTGTTATAGTGATAATTTCTTTCATGCAGGCATTCAAGGAGAGTCTTGAACCTGTTTTTTCTGTCCTAATCAATGCAGTTGAGTTATGCAGGCAGTGTCTTTCATCCTGGGAATATCAAGGTCTTTATGCAAAATGGAATAGCTTCAGCGAGAGAAGTATCCCAGAACAGCCACATAGCAAGGAGAACTGGCAGCATATGGAAATCCAAGTGCAAGTCTCCTCTCCCTATCAGACAGAGACTTGAACCTACAGCCAATATCCTGGCTGAGTCACCAACCATTTCTGAGTGACTGATAGCTCCAGCCTAGTCTTGAACAACTTCACTGGAATTCCAATTTCAACAAACTGCTGCTTTCCAGAGGAAAAAATGTGTCCTCTGAAACTGCTGCTCCCTCTCTGCTCTTCATATTGCTTTCTCACAAGCAATACACCTGAATTCCAAGTGCTCTCAAAAATAAAGAAGTAACTTGGGTCCCTCCCACTCTTTAGATCCAAGTTCACAGTAGAGACCACAGAGTCGCCTTTGGGTAGTCAATGTGAATGAAGACGGGTGAGTTTTTTGACAAAGATTTTTCCCTTTGCACATAGACTGTGATAGGACACAGCCCCTTCAAACACCTAACAGATGGTTTTATCTTCAAATTGCTAAGCCAGGCCAGAACAGCAGACCAGGCTTTGCAGGAGATTTCTCTCAGGCATGCTTTCCGCACTGTCAGTTGGGACAGTAGGGTGTCTCAATGAAGTGGAAAGGGCAGGACAAGTTCTGAAGTGGGTAAGGGAAGGACTTTGGTTGACATTAACAGCTAAATCAATAAGCACACTTGTTACTGGTTCAACCACGGAGTGGGAACACCATCCCCCAAGCACGGAAGTCACGGAGAAGGAGTTTGGCACAGGGAGGGCTGGCAAGGAGCTAACCTTTAGACTTGTTAATGAATTATAATTGAGTGGTCCTCAAGAGCTCTGAATAAGTTCCCTGGCTGCCCAGCTGCTGTTACAGGCTGGCAGGGACTGCTCAACACACCTCGCCTTAGCAGCAGATGTTGTTCCTGAGGCGGGAGGAAGGTTACACATTAAAAGGCAGTAGACACTCCAAAATCATATGGAATAAAATGCAACCAAAAGGCTGGCTGAACAACTTGGTTGAATTATTTTTTTCTGCCCCTTTAATTAGGATGTTTCGATATCTGATGAACACATTGAGATCCAGGTGTCATTGTTATTGTGATAGTCTCAATTATAATCACGCTCCTTGTCTTGTCACGGTGTCTCTGGGCTCATCACAGCTGAAGACCAGCCCTAGTGCTAGATGATGTACAAATACAGAACAAGGTGGCAGACCCTGTCCTAAAGAACTTGCAGTCCAAATGCTCTGGTTTTACCTAACCCTGTTTACATCCGTCACTGACGCTGATAAATAAAAATAGCTCCTAGCCATTGCCGCAGGCTGCCCAAGCCAGTTTGCCTGTAGACACAACAACCATACCCAAGGAGGCCACAAAGCTGTACATATCAAGAAGATGTCCTGCAAGTCATCTGAATGCAAAATTATCATCGGGTTAATAACAGTAACAACGTCTGGCCTAACTAGAGAAAAGTGAAGTCCACCTTTCAGCATCATTTACCAAGCATGTCATGTCAAGGAAATTACTTTTTTCACTTGTGGCTTGCAATTAGTACAAACCAATAAAAAACTTACAGTTCTGCTAGCTCACCAAGCATGTGGTTATACCTTGCTGGCATAAAGAAGGTGGGAACTGCTCCGTAAGCAGAGACCACAGGGTGCAAGCTGGTACGACCTGCAAAAGAAATCCTTGGAGCAGTCAGGCTTGGGGAGACAAGAGGGCTGAGAGGTGAATATTGAACAAATATCCACCATTTCTCATATTAAAACTAGGAGACATCCATTGTAATTAGCAGATTGAAAACTACAGAAAAGTGTTTCTTCTCATGAGACATAGTTTGACAGTAGAAAACTCTGCCGGAGGGAGCTGTGAATATTTAAATTTACCTGAGTTTAAAAAGCAACTAGACAAAATTCACTGAAGAAAAATGCATGAGGAGTTTTTACACTCAGAGATACAACTCCTCAATCAGAAATCCCAGCTGGGGGTTGCTGGGAGTTGGCGTACGCCAGTGGAAGTATCACCCTGTGTTTGTCCTGTTCTTCTGCTCTTGGCCTCTGTCAGACACAGGAGACGGGGTCAACACAACCTGCTGTCTGACCCAGCACAGCTGATCGTGTATTCATCGACACATGAATGTCCATGAAACAAACTTGGGAAAAACGAATATATTCTTTCTACACTTCAAGGGGACATGACCTTTCAGTCTGGCTAAAAAATAAACCTGAAGACAGGGGTCATTTCACTTAATTTAAAAAAGATTAAAAGTCTGACAAATCTTTACAGCCAAGAGAGAGAACAGGACTTGTCCAGTAAGTGATTTGCATGACCAACCTTGGGTGTCTAAGAGATGAATCTCTCCCTGGGGGTGATTCTCCTCTCCCTTTACTACAAAGCAAGCCTGGGCTGACTAACTTGGACCTGGGCTTCTAACTTCTAGAGGTGCAAATTAGGGCTGATGAAACTCTCCCAAAATTGAGAGATTCACTTCAATTTGCAGGAATCTCAACTGTGAGACAGAAATAGAAAAAGTACCAAAAAAGGTACTAAACATTAAAGAAAATGCACATATATTTCAAAATTGTTTTGTACAGGCTAACTAAATTTTAGCACCAAAATTTCCTTTGAAGTCCTCAGGTTTACATGCCAGCTCCTGGCCCAAAAATAGTTCTCCCTGAGAAGTCTACAATGCTTTCCATAAGAAGGAGAAGCTCTTGATAATCACAGGACCTGGAGAGTGAAGGCCACTTCTAACTAGGGAGAAACTTGTAGCTGAAGATACCAAAGCAAATTTCATTTCTGGCCAAAAAATGACCTTCATGTCTGTCCAGACGATGAAAAAATATATCCTTAATGGGAGTAATCTGAACAGACTCTACTCAGCTGCTGAAGAAGCACAAAAGGTTTGAGTTGAGTCAGCTGGATTTTGACTCTGTGGTTGCAAGGAATCTTAGTTCAAGCCTAGCACTCATCTTGCTAAGCCTTCCTTAGCACGGAGTCTTTCAGAGTATGCCAGTGGTGGTGGCTGGACTCCTCTTTCAGATTCAAAGTCATCAGAGCTGTTGTCTTTTCACTTTCACAAGAGAAGGGTTTCCTGTCACATTCAGGAGCTGGTTGTAAATCCAAATTGGGGGCGACTTTGAAGGGTAAATTTAAGGGGCTGTAACTCCACAAGTGCCACAAACTCAACTCATATTGTAGTTTTTAAAGAAAAACGTGAATGTCTTGTGGGAAAAGAGAGAAAATGCTTTGGAACATTTCAGTCCTAACCTGCTGTAGTCTGACTACAAAGCAGAATAAAATGATCTATCTCATTGGGAACCAAAGTCAGTCACAATTTGCAAGGATAGAGGAAGTTGCACTTACTTATTACAGGTCAATGAACTCTTAGCGTCAGAAATGTGCACTTTCCCCTTTTGTTTGGAATACTCTAAAATGTCAGGCTGACACAATGGTCTCTAATTGTAAACTTCTCAAAATAAACGGGAGGCAAAAGTTGCTTCAGACTCCAGATCGTTTGAGTATAGGGTATCTGAAGGATGAAAATCTTGAGGATCAACAGTTTGGAAAAACAATGCATGGTGGAAATGAGTCCTCTATAGGCTTGTTCTCCATACCCTAAATTCATGGTTGGATGTTCTTTGACTACTTCACTCCATCTTAGACACTCTCCATTTTGAAACCCCTTCATTAAAGGCCATCTCTTCCATAAAGCTCCTCTGACCTCCTAAGTGACCTTCTTGGTACTAATCTTCCAACAGTAAGGTTATATATAGCCATGGGCAGACAAAAAACTTTGATTTACAAAGCTCCAGAAAGTATTTATTCCAGTCTCCTCAACCCAAGGAAATGCATAAAAATGCACCCATGGAGCAGAGTATCCCTGAGATGATGTAAAGCCAAGTTCAGGCAGAAGATGTTTAATAAAGACAAGTGTTACAAACTATAAATGAGCATTTTTCCATATGACTTGAGTTCCAGTTTTGTCTTCCTTGTTCACCAGGGGAGCAGGGAGGGACATCTGGTGGCTGAATAATTTTCTGCAAGCAAACACATCCTCTCAGGACTTGTCTTTGCCAGGGGATTGTCTCAAGAAGAATGTGAATCTTCAGATACACCATGCCATTCAGTTCACTTGAAGCACCGTCATGCACCGCCACATCTCTGACTTCAATAGCAAATCTGCCATCTGTTCATTGGGGCAAAAAACGTGCCAAAAATGTGTCTGATGAGACAACGGATCCCTTCTTGTTGCCTCAAACACTGGATTTCACTGGTAGCTGTTGACAGAACTGAAAAGAACTGGACATAGTTCTCACCTCTCACTTCACCGAGACAATGGTGGAACAACTGTAGATTTGAACAGGGGCAAGTCTAGGTCTGTAACGTTTGTATAAGCAGCCTCTTGTAACCAGCATATGCAATTCTTTTTGCTCTAAAAATTCTATTGCCTACCATTCGATCTCAACAGTCAATACCCTGGGGAACGCACAGGAGCAGTTCCATGAGCATTGTCCTGGTAGAGGACAATGGCCAGCAGGTGCATATTGTCCCCTGCACTACAATGCCATAGTCACAGTGTTCAGCCTTTATGTTCAAACAGAGCCTGAATGCTGCAATTATATTGTCTCCATTGTGCTAGAGGCTATACAAACACAAAAAGTCTCAAATTTCAGAGATACATTGCACAGCCTTAGTGCAGCAAAGGTGTTCAATGTAGTTGGTGCTAAGGAGCCTTCCTGCCAGAATGGTCTCAAGAAAATTCTTTTTTAATTTCTATTATGGCACAACCAAAGGTTGGTTACTGTGTATGTACGTAACGATAGGCATTCTGTGCCCCATAGACGTTAAAAATAGATAGGAAGGATAAATAATGTGAAACCTGTTTACAGAAAACTAAAAATATCCCAGAGGGGGGTTGCAGAGAAACAGGGAATGCAAACAAAATCTTATTAATTCCAGTCCTGGCTTCAAGCCCATATATCTCATCCCAGTCCTCTCTCTGCCCTCTCTCATTTCACCTCAGAGGACATCCAAAGGGTGGTGATCAATCAGGTCTTGATTTCTCCTTTTCTAAACACAACATTGGCAAAAAGAAGTTTTTCTCCCAGCAGGCTTCATAAGAAGCTCTTCTTCTGCACTTGGCAGCAGAGGTTCAGGTGGGGCAGAGTGTTGGTTGATTGCTGCAGTCCTCCAAAGCAAAAGTTGACTAAAGAGAAGAGTTACAGCATGTAAACCAGCAGCTGGAAAGTAATCCTACAGGGGCACTGTCAATAATTTCTCCTAATTCTCCACTGCATGACTAGTGTAGAAACCTTCTCAAGATCTTTAGAGAGGAGAGGCACCGATGGAGAGGACACACCTTCACTGGTTGTTAATCCCTCCAGACTCTAAACCTGAAAAGTCACCAGCATAGGAAGTTGTTCTGGAATTGTCTACTCATGGGGTGAAATAAAAGGCAAGAAAAAAATGACCAAAACTGACTTCATTCTGTACTGTTGCCCCACATTACCTTGTTTTCCCATGGTTTTTGGCACCCCAAGAACTGAAGTACAGCACAGAGCTGGTTGACTATCATTATCCCTATTTTGCTATGCGATTTGCTAACGTACACAGGTCTGAAATAGCTGTTGTAGGCCGTAAAGTACCCATCACCAAAAGTCCTCCCATAGTGACGTACATTCTTTGCTCATCTGCGTTCGACAAATTTTTGATCAGCACTTCAGTCAGGTTCAAGAGGCCAAAAGTGACAGCACAACGATGGATCGACCTACTCATGAGGTCACACTAGGCATCAATGGTAAAACCATGGCAACAGTTCTCCATGCTTCTCCATCATTTCTTTTGATAGTGAATCAACACTTACAAAAATTCCCCGAGTCAATTTTGCTTCAGACAAGTCGGAGCACTTCCTCATGCCAGGACCAGGTAGGTTTCTTCACCAAGTGTAGTCCAAACTCATGACTGTAATGGAACTCTCCTGCCAGTGAGGTCTCCCAGTGGTGGTATTTGATTTTGATTACTGAGCATACCGAAATAGCGATGAGGTTTACTGCATAGGTTGCCTTCTCTAAACTGCATGCCTTCACCGACTGTCCATCAAAGGAGAAGACAGCAGATGTCAAGATAATTAACCTACATTGCCCTTCCAGCTTTGTGACCACAGCATAGAAACACCTCATGGTCTTTTAACATATTTCTATCCACATCTTCTCTATGATGGAGTAGAGCGCATTTATATTTATTTTATAAATGAGGAGCAGAAGCACAAAGAAACCAAAAGACGAGTCATTTCACCTGACTTTGGTCTTCTCAAATTTAGGTATCAAGTCTCTTGTTGCCCTTGGGAGAGACAGATGGGCATGTCTCACTCTGCAAAGCCTGCTGAAATGAGACTTTGGTTTGCCACACCTTGAGCTTATAGTCTTGCTCTGCCCTTGACATGGATGGGATAAATCACTTTCTAGACAACTAGATCTCTCTAATTAACCGTAGAAGGTGAAAGGCTAGCTTGGATTAGACATTAATTTTTGATAGATAATGTGAGATGGTTCCTATATCAAATAACTTCCCCAATGTTGCACTTGCATCACAGGGATTGAATCCCCTTATCCCAGGGGCCAGTCTTTCAACCTAACCCTTGTAAGACACCTTTTGGCAACAAGGGAAAACATTTGATCCACATAGTGAGTAGGGAATTGGTCTTGCAACACACTGACCTTGCAGCCGATGCTCTCTGGAGCTGTCCATTGACATCCTTCAGAACTGTCTCTCACATAAAGGCAACATGTACAAATCATTGTAGCTGGAAAAGGCCCCTAAGGTTCATTCTGAGCATAGCTTGATGAGATAAGGCTCAGCCTACATCACAGCTAGGAGGCTGAAAACCATTTACCACCACAGGGCACAATCTAATCTACCTACTTCATTTGTCTGATCTCTCCTAATTTCGACTAATCTAAATGAGAAGATCTTGCGTACCCAGAAGCACATCTCTGCTCCAGTTGTATCAGATGGATATATGTAAAAGATATTCCCCCTCCCCACAAACTCTGAGTGGCCTATATCCATTGTAGCACTGATTTTCCTCTGCATTTATAGACCATCTTTCACCAGAAGATCGAGAGCTTGACCAATTTCCCCAACAATACTTGACTAGAGAACATCCTCACTCTCTTCTCTCCGCCCAAAACTGCTAAGATTACTCATTTTTCATCAAAGTGGTAGAAACCACGCAGGCATCTCTCCTCTGGGGTAGCTGGCATGAAGGCCCTGTGGTTTCAGAAATGCTTTCTGATGCTGCCTGAACCTGATGTGTTATTTTGTTTTATCATTCCCCATGGGTCATACGTGGTTAAGGAAAAAGAAGTATCACCTCCACCATGGAGAGGACAGATGTTTCTGCAGGCAGGTCACTACAAAGCAGCAGAGGTCAGTTTCTAGCTGGAACCAAGGGCCAGTTGATCCACTTAAACACGTATTAAATCCATCCCAGAATATGCAGGCGGTGGGAGCTGAGTGACACAAAAGACACTGCTTGGCAAGAGGTAGTGGTGCGGGGAGATTCACGAGAAGGTGGTAACTTCTAAGAAGCCCACATATACAATCGAACTCAGGTGCAAAGATTTTGTCTACAGGCGACCTGCTGGCATCTTAAACCTTTTATCACAGGGACTGCAACAACTTTTCTCTTAGGTATGATCACCCCTGCAAAAGCAATGTGTACCCTGATTTGAACTGGTAGGATGAGTCCCATCCCCTGTCTGAGAACAGAAGTCACCTAAAGAAGGATTTATTTCACCACCACTCCTTCAACTCCAGATTATGCTCTGAATTTTGGCTTCATTTCTAATCAGCAGAGCAGCAAATGTTCACACAAAGCAGTTTGCCCACCCTAAGATGCCTAAGACAGCTGAGACCAACAGCCTTCTGGAAGATCCTCTCACTCCATTTACTGTAGAGAGAGACAAGGTGGCCAGCTCACACTGGACAAGGTATTTTAGGCAACTGCATTTTAATGAGGAATACCCTATTTTTGCTTGGCGCGTGTAACTACATGATGCTGCAGATAAGAGCATCATCTGAGCACGCCATCAATGTGGCCATATTACTTCTGACCCTCCTTATATCAGGTATTTCTGTACATTACCATGTGCTGTTCTACACATATGCATTTTAGTTGCAAAATAACAAGTGTTTTCCTAAACAGGGTAATTCATCTAGAATAAAATCTCTTTCCTCTGGAATAGTGACACCATAGAAAGCTAATTCTAAAACAGCTATTCTGGTCACATTTGCCATGAAGACAAGTCCTTAGGAGATGTAAAACTGGCACCATAGACCTTAGCTTCGTATCCCCTGTAGTGAATTTCTCAAAGAATGTCTATTGTCTCGCTTGCCTCTGACTGAGAGATGATAAAACCAAGGAGCTGAGGGGAGTGCAGAAAGGAAAAGCTCTGCTGTGTGAAGAGTATTGCACATTGCATAGGAAATCTGGGCTCTTTTCTCGCAAACGTATTTTAATTACCTCCTTTTGTTTACAGGACCATTTCATGTAGCATACCACAGCACTGCCCTTGCCAAGCAGCCTGACCTCCTCAGTCATTTCCCCGCTAAAATTAAGAGATCTGTTTAAAAATCATGACATTTTAGAAAGAGTTCATGCTGGATTCGTGTAATTTATTTTCTGACTTCTGAGTCCTTGTGGGTATTTTTCTCAAATCTGACTCTGAGTACTAAAAATCCAGGGAAAAGGTTTTGTTTCTTTTCAATTAATTGATCACATGGCTGACAATGGGAACACTAAGAAAAGTCCAGATATAAAAGGTCTGCAGTGTAATCATAAATTACCATAAGCAAGAAAAAAAATCAGCCAGAAGGTAGCAATAATTCAACATTGCCCACAAAAATATATACAAAAGGTGGCACAAGTGACTTATTCATAGTCATATTTGTTCATCCTGATGTGATGTAGGTAGAAGAGGCACCTTTTATAATTCATGTCCAGTGAACATTGCAAACAAACATATGCAAGAGTCTTTGAATGAAACTCCTAACCTCTTCCGAAGGTTATACAGAGCCTCTTCTTTACATTGCAAAGAGCAATCTGTAAGTGAAATATGCATCACAACAGTGTCAGTGAAAGTTCTGCAAAGTCTCGCTTTGATTACCCATTAACGATGACATTATGATTCCCATCCAAAAAAATCATCTGTCAAATTCTCTTCTGCAAATTGTCATCCTTAATCAGCGCGTACTTCAGGGAAAGCAGTCAGAGGCTCTGTGCAAGAGGCACATGCTGAAATATAATTTATTCCAGCAAAATTCAGAAGCCATCCAAAATGTAAAACATGTTTGCACAAATGAACAGCTGAATAATTTCTCACTGGGAATTATTTGCTTGCAGACTACTCACAAGTGAAAAAGAAAAAGTTAGATTTGTCAGATTATTTTCTGCTGTGCTGGGTCTGCCAAGTATGTCTTGCTGTCCTTGCAATTTTCCCATCATCTTTGCCGTTATATTCTGTTTATCCAGGACAGCCCTTGTGCATGTGAGTAGTTCTGTTGATTTTAGTAGGAACCTTGCATGAGTAAGGATTACTTGTGGCAAGGCAGCCAGAAAAAGGCCTGATCCTCTACTTATCTCCAGGCAGGGACCTTTCATTTTTAAATTGTTAATAAAGGGACGTGCGCACCACCGGCAACCACCACCCACCTATTTAACAAACTTAACTGTGAAATTGGATCCTTCCCATTTAGCCTGGATTTGCCTTTGATGCAGTTCCAGAGCTTAGGTTGCCTTATTTGCCTTTAATTTCTAATCCAGGCATATAGCCAAGTTTAGGACACATTGTCTCCTGTATTACAGTATCTTCAGCACTGGCTGTAGCAGTTATATGAGCATCCTACAGCTCGAGAACAGCTCTCATGGATCAGACCAAAAGTCCCTTGAGCCCCAAAACTTGTCTCCAAGACTACATAAAAGAGGACAGTTAGAGATGACCACAAGAAACAGGACACTTTGAGAAGGATCCCTTCGCCTGCTGACCCCCCTTGTCCAGTCTCCAAGTTTGTGAAAAGGAAGGCTGAGTGTCACCAGGATGAGATATGTCCTTGAGAAGGTTTTGCTCCACCAAACACCATTGTGTCAGTCCTCCCTGCTCAGCCCTGTTCAGGTGTTCTCCCTTCATTCTGATCTCAGATGTCCCAAAAGGCTGAGGGGTCAAGAGTGGGGGCCACAGTGAGGAAAGTCATGGGGCACATGATGGACACCGCAGGGTGTCCTCTCCTGCTTATCCATGGGAGGTGGTTGTTCAGTGAGGTATAGGTGACATTTCTGTGTGATGCCTGAAAATGGGCAGAGAAGGATCCAGGACATCGGCCACTCATTCATAGTAATGGAAGTGAGGCTTGGTGAACTAGGAAATGGGTGTAAGGCCACGAGCTAATGTCCGTGGGATCTCTGGGATAGGGTAATGCTATTCCTTAGAAGGGAATATTCTTATCATCTACCCTGAAGGATCTAAGGATGTTTTAACACTGGAAAAGGGCCAGGATCAATATTACACAAAGGTGGTGCAAGTGTTTTTCTGGGATATTGCACCATGATCTGAGACAGAAAGCATGATGATGCTCTGTCCTTCCCCGAAGCAGACAGCTGAAGAGGAAACGTCCTAGGGTGGGATGGGGAATAAACATCTCCGAAGGAAGGTAATCAACAGCTTCTCTGTGTCTGGCTCATCACAAGACATCTTAGCATCTTGAGCTGTAATGTTAATATCCACCTACACTGGCAGTGACTCACTTGTGAGATCCCTCACCACTAGCAACCTCAGCGCACATCCTCCGTTCTTCTCTCACTGTTGTAGGTGATTCAAGCAAGCAGGGGTGGACTTGTCCTCTTAAGGAGTGCCAGAAGAACAAAAAAAAGTCCTTGTGCACCTCCCTCCCAAGCCAGTATTATGCCAGGGATAGAGAGAGACAACTCTATCCCTGGGAGTGCACAGAAAAAAAGACCCAACTCAAGAAAATACCGAAATAATGCAACGCCTCCCTCCTCCTAGCTGGCAAGGGAGCCCTGGATACCCGCGCCTTTCCCCCCAGTTTAAAATATCTCAGGCTTCCTGACTGAACTTGGCTGAGGTCTAAAAACATGAATAAGCTTCCCCTGTCTGAAAGCCAACTGGCAAGGACGGCTTGGATGGGACCCTCCATTTGTTACGGGAAAAATGGCTGGTCCAGTTCTCCTTGTTAAGCAGCGCGCTGCTGGTCGGGAAATAAAGACAGAAGGTCTGTTTGTAACACTGAACACACAATCCCTTCCAGCCTCAAAGACACTGAGGCGGCAGAAAATCTACTCTATTCACCAAGATGACCTAGTTCTGTTGTCAATAGGTTAGAGCGGAGCAAAGTTGAGGGAGAATATCCTGATTAGAGGCATCTCCCACAATGGGACAGTGAGTACCCTTTTGTCCCTTGATTTTCACCCCCATACTCTAATACTGGGCTTGCTATCAACATTATAACTCAGCGGGTTACAGGCTTGTCCGGTTTACCTCTGCCTAACTCTACTGGCGTCAAGCTTACACCAGGAGCAGATCCGGCATCGCGCTTTGTCACTTCATCCTTGGTGCTGGCCGATTGGTACGGAAGCGGTTTGTTTTGACAATTTTTATATTTTTTTTCACCCCTACTCCTTCTGCTCCATCCCTGAGAAAGCCTTGAAAAGGTGGCAGCGGCTTTACCTTCCCCATACAAAGGAGCTGAGGCCGTGGGCTTTCGTCCCCCCTGCAAAGATGGGGTACAGCCAAGCTCCCCGCACCCAGTTGCTCTGCAACCTGGAGAAACCCAGCCCAGCTGGGTTCAACTGGGTCCGTGCCATGGCTGGGGGTCTCCTCCTCCCATCACCGAGACAATGCTGCTCCTTGACGCATTAAGGATGGGCGCACACAGCAGAGAAAGAGCCGAGAAAAGATATAGCTCACAAATGGAAAGCTACTTGGTCCCTAAATAAAAGAGGAGGAGAGTGATTAAATTGCTTGTCTGTATCTACCCTGATGGATTGAGGATGGACGGACAGGCAGGCAGACATATGCTTTTTGTTCTTTAATGATATTACAGTGCCCCAGTTAAATCATTTTCTAAATTTAAAATGTGTAGACATTTAACAACATGACACATTATATAGCCAGCCCATTGAACAACATACTAATGATTTATTAACTGCTAATAAATGTTAAAAATAGAAGCTTGAAAGAAAACATTTCCCTTTCCTCTTCCCTTTTCTGGTGGTGACTGTTAATAAAGGATTTAATCACCCATTTTACATCCTGTTTAAAAAAGAAGGGGCTTCCCTGATAACAGATGCCCCTCTGGCCAACTGGCACGGAAAAGAGGAATGCATGAGGTATATAAATGTATTTCAGAGGACAGCCAACAAAAAGAAGGAGAGGGGGAGAGAGAAAGAGAGAGGGAGGGAGGGGGGAGAGAGAAGGGAGAGAGAAAGAGAGAAAAAGGCAGTTGTTTTATTCATGGCTGGTGATATTATAGACTGAGTGAAAATCACATTATCGTAATGGGAAAGTTAGAGTTGCCGTGATGATGCCCTGAAGCTTGTGTGCTGATTGGGGTGTGATTGCTATCTGTATTTATATGTAGAAAGCAAAGTTCACTGCCAGTTCAAGATGGTGGAGCCTGCTTCTTCATGCTACATAATTCTTCAGTAGGGAGAAACTAAGAGCAGCCGGGGCAGCTGAGCAGGCGTGGGGGGCTCCTGGAGTGCAGGGCCACGGGCAGAGATGGTGTGTGCTGCCCGCCGGGCTGCCGGCACAGTGTGGGCTGCTGCCCTGCTGTGAGCGGGGTGGGGGGCAATGGGTGTGAGCAGGGTGGGGGGCAGTGAGTGTGAGCACCCGTGTGTGTTTGCGTGTGAGTCGGTCTCACAGCCCTGGTTGTTGGTGAGGCCAGGGGAAACTGAGGCACGGTTGCAGTTTTGGGGGTGCAGCGTGATGCTGGGTGCAGAGCAGCGAGAGGAGAGGAGCACTGTGAATGTCACGCTGCTGTTTGCAGGCTGCGGTGGGCTGCACAGGGCTTTGGGGACATGAGTTAATGATGCCTGCTGGTATTTTCTGTGAGATAGAGAGCTGGTATGACACCTGCGGACCCTATATGTCCCATCTGTCATCCAACTTTCCCCCTCAGTCCCCAAAGACTTCTTGGGGAGAAGAGCAGCCTTGGGCCTTCGTGCTTTAAACTCCAGCCTCTGCTGCCTGCACCTGGCATGGTGCTGGGTTTCTGTGCTGTAGCAGGTAGTGGGGATGCAGGTAAATCCTTACGGCATGAATCCACCCACAGAAAAGGATGATGCTCAAAGAGCTCTTAAACCTCCGAGTACACTCCTCCTCTGCCAGCCCTGGCACTCGTGCCTGGCTGCTGCAGGTCCTGTCCCGCATCCTGCCCTGGCACCCCAGAGAGCCTGTTAAGCTCAGGAGCACCCTCCAGTCCAGGAGCTGCTATCCCTCACACACCAGCACTTGGGAAACATCCTCCCGTGGGACAAGGGCATGCCATGGCCACCAGCTCCCCCAGGCACTCGCACAGAGGAGACAGAGGGGTGGAAAGTCACTGCTCTGCTTGGGACTCAAGCAAGTGCCCTGAAGCTGCAGCACAAGGGGACTTCCATTCACTAGTTTGGGTTTTTAGATCCCAAAGTGACACACATTAAAAAGGCAGGCCGTTAACTGTGCATCTGTCAGCAGTAACACTGAGGTTATACTGGCATCCAGGTGTCCCTGCCACCTCCTCCCAAGGACACACCTTCCAGCAGGCTCCTGTGTCTGCAGAGATGTGTTGGCATCCAAGGGGTGCATTTACCTTCTGTTTCTGGGGTCCATTTGAGAGAATAACAAAAGTCCAAGTTTGAGGGAAACAGAAGGCTAGTTATTAAACCACAGAAGAGGGAAATAAAAATAGACAGTGTTGCAGAGGGAAAGTGAGGCAGATATTGGAGAAGTGGGAAGAGCAGAGGAATAGGCTAAATCCTCTTCTTTCTTTGCTGAGTTTCAATACGGTTTATAGTAAGCCACTAAATGTGCTCCAGTCCCACCGAAGAGCCTTCTCCTTAGTCAGCTCGGCCACGTGCCTCCCATCTTACTGTTACATTTCCCTTTCAACCCCCCATGAGGCCCTGCAGCACTGTAGTGGGAATTTCTTGTGCATCTCCAGGCTCCTCACCCTTCGGTGCAATGTACGGTCATTTGCAAACACACCTCGAGTGTATGAAATGCTCTTCCAAGGTGATGCTGTCACACCCACATTTTGCACTGATGCAAGTAATGGCACAAGGTGCAGGGCCCTGAGCAGCATCCCCCAGATCTGTTCTCACAGCCAGGAGCAAGACATAGCTTGGGAAGAGACAGGCAGAGGCCGAACTGTGCCCAGCCTGTGCGGAGAGCTGCTGCAGAGCAGAGGGACTGAGGGATGCGGTGTGCTCCACAGGGACTGCTCATCCCCAAGGTCAGAGGGAAGGACAAGTTTCCCTTTCCAGGCAGAAATCAGCCCTGGCCCTTCCAAGGACACGTGGTGGCAAGAGCCAGCTCCTGGGTGCCAAACCCCCTGTGCCCTCAGCACACCAGATGGATGCTCATGTTCCCGAAAGAGCAGCCTTTACCTCGTCCGCCTCCCTCCTGCTGAGGGAGTCAAATGTGGCTCCGAACTGTGCCATGCCGCAGAGTAGAGACTGTCTCTGACCCCACCTGTCCCCTCCACCAGCTGGCACAGTGCGGCTGCCGGCCAGGACGCCCCGTGTATCAGACACAAGATAGGCTGGGACCACAGGACAACGAGCTGGAATGGGCAGGAGGCAGCAAGGGACTGCCTGGATACACTCAGAAATGGGAGAGCGTGAAGGCTGCCGGCTGGGTTTGAAGGCAGAAGAGGTAGCAGCGGGGCGCCGTGGAGCTGGGGACAGGGACAGCAGAGGCAGAGTGAAGGTCAGGCCATGGGCACAGGCAGCTGGGGAGCGTCCCCGGGGGAAAATGCAGCCCAGGGACTTTGTTACTGCCCGTGCTGACAGCTGATGGAGACTGCCTAAATAGCTAGGTGCTCAGGAGCTGCTGCATCAGGCCCCCATGCCCTGGCTCCCCGTCCCTGGGTATGGCAGTCTTACTGGCCATGAGAGCTGGCCATGCCTCGGGCCAGCTCTGGGCTGACCCCTCTCCCCCTCCCCAGCTGCAGAGGAGGCTGTGCCAGGGGCACAAGGGGAGAGGGGCTGCTCTGAGCTGCCTTTATGCCATGTGGGCTCTGCCATGGCCAACAGCCAGAGAGCACAGCCCACTCACCTCCTTCCTCAGGAGCCTGTGTGCAGGCATTTGGCTGAATATGTGTATGGATGTGGGACACACACATGCTCCCTGCACGACTGCACCTGTCAGCAGCATGAACAAGCACACACACGTGCATGCAAGAGGAAGGACAAGAGGAACATTAGGACAACGGGAAATGGTCTAAGTTACTCCAGGGGAGGTTCAGGCTGGATATTAGGAAGAATTTCTTCACTGTAAGAGTTGTTAGGCACTGGAACGATCTCCCCAGGGAGGTGGTGGACTTACTATCCCTGAAGGTGTTCAAAAAATGTTTAGATGTGGTGCTTCAAGACATGGTTTAGTGGGTTTAGCGGGCATGGTGGCATTGGGTATACGGTTGGACTTGATGATCTTTGAGGTCTCTTCCAACCATAATGATTCTATGAAGGAGCCCAAGCTCCAAAAATCTTATTTCGCAGCCCTGACTTCCCCCAGTGCTTAAGATGCAGGCATCCCTGCTCATCTGTTGCTGGTGCAGGCAAACAAAGAAAGAAAACAACAGCTCACAGACACAGACTTCAACAAACACCTACAAGATACCTGAGGTTTCCTCCTGCCAAACACCCGCACAGGGCTCTGCCACACACCAGAACACGCTGTCGTCCCAACACACCCACGCGGCATCATTGCAGCCTGCGCCGACTGCTACACAAACATCTCAGCCCAAACCGATGCGGGGTTTGCTCTGCGTACGGAGATGTCACCCAGGAGTTGTCACCCAGATGTCCAGGCACTGCCGAGCCACATGGGAACCAGGTAGTGGGAGTATGGCAGACCCAGGCTGTGCACCCTACGGTGATCAAAGAGGTGTAAAGGTCTGGATATTCCCGTATGCACATGGGTGGATGCACGCACACACACAGACACACAGATGTTTTGTTACCACAGATGCCCAGGCCAGGGTGCCTGTGGCTCCCCTCTTCCCATGATATTGCCTCTCTCCTCTCCTCTACCTAACTTACCTGTTCTTCACAGTTTAACCAGAATCAGCAGCTTCTGTCACCTGCTGCTACCTGGCGCATCCCTTTCCGCTCTGGCTAAATCTGTTTGAACCCACAGATGTGTGATTAAACACGGCGAGCGTTAGTGGCGAAGCACCGCTGCGCGCTCCCCGTATGGCTGATGAGCGTGCAGCTGGAGCAGAGCTCCCTGGGGTACCCTGCTGCTCGCTCAACACACGCCAGGTCGGGGGGAGGAAGGTGTCGACATGGCAGGGAGGGTATTTAAGCATTAAGCCATTTCTTTTAAAAAAAACTGCAGCTTTTCCTGCCTGGATGTTTCTGGTTGAACCTCTGAAGGGAAAACTGGAAAAACTTTCCTTTGTAGGAGAGCAGAAGAGGACAGGGAAGGGGCAAATGTGGAGGGAGAGGAGAAAACTGTGTACAAAATAGCAGAGGAGGCTGCAGTGTCTTCTTCCAGCCCTGTAACACAAAATTCAAGGGACTTCCAGGGGAATCGAACAGCAGAGCACATGGAGGTGACACAAGGAGCTTAACTCTGTACCTCACTGCCATGTGATGACGCTGATACCAGACAAAAACATAGCAGCCTATGTGTTTCCAAAGGAGATGAAAACCTCACAGGCTCCAGCATGTAGACCACCCTGTAGCTTCTCTCAGCATGTGTTCCCTCGATCTTGGGGCATTTGGGATCCAGAGGACTCCTCCCCTGGCTTATGTAGCCTGTCACCCAGGAGCAGCCAAGCTGGCTCCAATGGGACCTGTGCTGCAGGGCAAAGAGGGAGCTGAAGGGAAAGGTGCCTTGATCCAAAGCACTACAAAAAGTCTGTTAGTGACTTGCCCAAACAAAGCAAATCATGAGCTCAGAGCAGGGCACCTGGGTCCCTTTTCCAAGCTCATCAGTATGAAGCATTTTGGGTCAGGCTTAAAAGGCAGCCAGAGGCATCTGAGGATAGATCCTAGCAGAGGGACAGAGATGTTTCACATTTGCCTCAAATAAATAACAACTCTTGGGTTTCTTGCAAGGCTGGTCCGAGGTGCAGAAACACAGGGACACACTTGGGTAATGCAATAAAAACCTTTTCTCGCAGCACAGGACTGATGTGCTGTCTCCTCACTGGCCCCTGCCGTGGTGCCTGCCACCAGACCCTACCCAGCTTCTCCCCAGCCCTCCCAAACCAGACACGGCATCAGGGCAGCCTCCCAGTGCTGCAGGGACAGGATAGCCTCCTGGGCCAGGATGCTGTCCACTTCATTCCTGATGCGAGCGACACATGGCTCACCTTCAGCATGCCAGCCACTGTCGCCCACAGCGGCTCCAGGGGTGCAATGGGGAATTACCATGGACACACCACTTTGGAGCGTGCTGTCTTGCCATTTTCCTGCTGC
>NW_009605248.1:20405-29334 GCF_000690535.1 Cariama cristata
CCCTGGAGAGGGGAAACAGCTGGAAAAACGCTGACAGGGCTGAGGAGCAGCGTGGGACAGAGCAGCCTGCCAGGCTGGGGAGCCAGCAGCACCGCTCACCTCCAAGCGATGTGGAGGCCGGGTCTTGCTGCCTCTCTTGTTACCTCTCCCAGCTCCTTCTTTCCCTGGGGGACCCCTTCAAGACACTCGTGCACAACACGAGCCCATCTGCTCCCAGCACTGCAGCTGCCGACTCTTTGCTCCTCTCCCTCTTACCCATTTCCCTGCAAACACCCGTTATTTCTCCTTTCCTCACCTCTCCACACCAGGTATCTCCTATCAGCCTGCATCCAACCCCTGCCTCTCTGCTTTCCTCTCTGCTCTGTTTGCTCCAAGTCTTGCTGGCCTTACCACTAGCCTGCTTGCTTCCCCATGTCCTGATTTAATGGGGAGCAGACTGGGCGCGATGCTTCTCACTGAGCAGGCCCTGCGCCGTGGAAATGCTGAGGTGACGGTTCTGCTACGTGCAAACGATTAACGCGAAAAGAGCAACTAGAAAACCTGTAAGACCACAAAGCATCATTCCTGGGGAATTAGTACCAATACAAATTGACATTGTGCTCTGCAGCTGGTTTTCTCTGTGCAATGCCTTGTGCCAACAATTACTGCAGGCAGGAAGAGGAAGATAAATGGATGAATGGGTGGTTCACGGAAGATCCATGGATGGAGGGATGGACGAAGGGCAGCCCAGATGGATAGTGGGTCCAGTCAAGGTTCCGGTGTAAATTCCAAAATTCCTCATATTAATATACTTTCCCATCTGCTGTAGTGAAACCAAACACCCCAAACTTTCCTTATTCCAGTTTTCCCACTTTCTGACAAGAATTTGATGCCATTCTGGTGGCGCCTTGCTTGCTGATCCCTTTCTGCATGGCATGAAGTGCTGTAGCAAAGTAGACAGGATTAACATCCTTCCCGCAAGTGCATTGTACCCTCAGGGCCAGATACAGGATACTCCTGAGTCTGTATTTTCCCCTGTCCCATCTGTGACACTGTGTAGTCTGATCAGCCACCAAGACCTTTGTGCATTGATCCTCTGCACCCTGAAACAGGTGTGAACATATAAGGACTAGGGGAAACAGAGGAGGTTGCTACTCCCTGTCTCCCCCAAACACTGTGTGATTTGCACACCATCAAAAAAGTCTGTAGACCTCTGGGGTGTGAGGCTAATTTTCCTTCGCTGATCCTCAGCGTGGCTGGAGTTACCCAGGGACACAGATCAGGGGCACAAGGCAGCAGCAGTCCCCTACTTTACTAGATTTCAACCCCTTGGCTCTCCACATCTCACATCTGCTGCCCGCTGCAGGAGCCAAGCTGGTCAGAGGGCATGCAGAGATCCTAGGAGGGTGGTGTTTTGCATGCCACAAGTGGTTTTGGGGCAGGCAACAAGGTGTTATTTGGATGGAGTCAGTGGAGTCATAGCCTTATTTTCCCCATGAGATGAGAGACAACAGAGCTGGTGACGCTAATGACTTAGCAGGGAAGGGCAAAGGATAACCCTGCTCATGAGCTCTGCATGTCTGCAGCAAATGCTGATGGAGATGAGTGATAAATGTTTTGGCTAAAACATCTCTTAAAGCAAATGAAGCCCTGTGCAGAAACTTTTCACTTCAGTAGAAACTCCCTTGTTATTTATTTATAATTCTGCAAAGCTCTCCTGTCCAATTTGGGTCTCAGCAAGGCAAAATAAACAAAAAAATTACAACCAGGGGTTTGTTCTGATTTTTTGAAAGCTCAGCACATTTAACAAAATCTTGCTTTGAAAGCTGATTTTGGGAGAGAGGGAGGACGGGTTGCTTCCAGCCGCTCATCCGTAGGAAAAAAAGAAGGAGAAAAAGTGAAGCCATTGGCAGTTGCACAGAAACTCAGAGAGGCAGAAGGAAAATGTCAATACCATGTCAGAGCTCTAGCTGGTACAAGACAGCTCTTAGACAGAGATGTGAAAGGGCTGTTTGGGATCATGTACCCTCTATCCCATAAATTACGAGTGAGTTGAGGGGGGTAGAGCAAAGCTGGGCTGGTCGATGGTTTTGGGAGGAGGTCTCAGCCAGTTCCTATTTCATCCGAAGTGGGTCACCTGCCCCGGCTCCTGTTCCCTCTCACTTTCAACCTTGGCTTTCTCTAGCGAAAGTCTTTGGGTGGTGGTGGGCCACTCGCCACGGCGCTTTTGTTCTGCTCAAAACCAATTTTGATTTCGCCCCCTTGCCTTTCTGAGCCCTTCCTTCCCAGGAGCCGTTTGTGGGGTGGGCATTGCTGGGGGGATGGAGCTGGCCGCCCCCTTTGCCCCACACCACTCAGGGTCCCATGGCATTGAGGCCTCGCGAGCCAAAAAAGCGCTGGCATGGTGCGGCTGGGCAGGCCATCCTGCGGGCTGTAAATCACGCCTGAACATTCCTATGGTTGCATCTCACTCAGAACATGTTTCCCCCCAGCAAAAGTACAGCAAGCCTGCACCCCCCCACCGCCTTCCCACTCCTGCCCAGCCAAGCTCCGGCATCCCCCACCCCAGGGACCAACACTCAGCCCCTTCTCGTAATTTTTGAGCACGAAGAAGCATTAAATTGTAATCTACCTCCTTGGCACTCTTTCTTCTTCCCTCCTTCTTCTCCTCCATCCTCGATCTCCTCATCCTTCTGGGCCCATAAATCTTAATTGTGTCTGTGTCTTGGGTTTTCGTTTCCTCTCTCTCTTGCTCTCTTTCTGTCTTGCTCTTTCTTTTTTTTTACAATGTTAATTAATCATGTTTAGGCCTGGTCCCAGCTGTTACCACACGGAGAGTCCCTTGTCAGCCCCCTCTCCCCACCCCCAGCCCAGATGCATGTCACTTTTGGATAAATCCAACCAGTTGGAGGAATTCTTTGATTGTCCAGCAGCAGAGACACTGGGCGATTCATCATGCTCCCCCCTGCCACCTCTGCGACATGCTGCTGGCAGCTCTGCTCCCCTGGCCGTGCCCACCCCATCCCCACCTCCCACGGGTTACAGCCCCAGCAGGGCTGGAGAAGTCTCTCTGTTTGGAGAGATGCTGAGGGGCCTTCTGCAAGGAGGACCTGCCAGCCCAGCTGTAGGTGGATAGGAGCAAGATGTAATTGAGAGGCTCCTGTCTCCAGGGCCTCATCCTTGCCTGGGAGGGATGCAGAGGGGAGAGCCGACCTCTGTTCTTGGGAAACCATATGGTGGGCAACCTTGGCAGAGCTTCTGGGAGGTCCAAATGTAAGGTCAGGCCCTGCAATCAGCCTTCCCCTGTTCTCCCATCGCCTCCCTTCTCTGTGCCTGGCGCTGCTCCCTGGGAACAGGAGCGGTGTTTGCATCAGCTGATGGGGCTGGCACATCTCTGTGGCATGTGGCACCCCGTCTCCAGAGGTGACCTTGTATCTGGCACTGCTAGGATGCATGGGGATATGTGGGGAAGTGGCCAGAGGTTGCTCGCTCTCCCCTGAGCCTGCTGCCAGTGGATATTCAGTATCACAAAAAATGGAAAGATCCCTGTGTGTGCTACTTAGGATGTTTGGGAATCCTTGTCTTGGAAAGACACAGGGCTGGAAGAGCAGAGGTGGGGAAGGTCAGGTCTGCCATGGCATGGAGGATGTGCAGAGCTCCCCTAGCAGGAGCTGGGAGGAAAGGTGGGGTGCAGGGAGAGCCCAGGGGTACAGCGAGTGTAAAAGGTGCCTCAGCCTGGTGCCTGAGCCTGAGCAGCGATGGCAGAGCTGGCACTGGGGAGCTCTGGGAAAGATGTTGAGGACATGGAGGGCATCAGCAAAGGGGGCAGGGTTGGACATCAAAGGCCTGGACTGTGCACCCCAACTGACGTGCGAGTGCAGCTAAGGCACAGATTTATCTGGCTTCCAGCCATGCTCAGCTGGCGCCAACCCCCAGCACTTCCACTAATGCTTGTCTCTTGTGCCTGGTGTTTTATTGCTCCCCAGCAGCGTGCCGGCCCGTCACACCAGGGATCACATGGGCCAGCAATGTAAAAAGCCTGTGAGCTCGCCCCACTCTTGCGCCTCACACCAGGTGTGCTCCCCAGCACACGTCCCAGCTCCTTGTTCAGGCTCTCCATCAGTCCTGGGCTGTGTCCCGCCATTGCCTGGATGAGCACATCCCATTTCCTAAAGCTTCTGGTTCTCTGGAAGCTTTCTTGAAGCTCCTTCTCTATTTTGCCTCCCTTCCCTGTCTCCTGTCCCTCTAAATTATACCCTTTCATCCCCCCAGGACTGGCTCCTAGTGCTAATACTCCTCAGATATTTGCAAGCTATCATCGTGTCCTCAGTGAGTCATCATTAGGCTAAGCTCTTGCAGTTAGCTCCTTTAATCTTTCCTTGTAAATCTTTCCCTTTGCACCTCTGCTTGTTTTCATAGCTTTTCCTGAATGTCTTCCAATCATGCCAGTGGCTTTCAGCCTGGAAATGATCCTTGTAACTCTACTTGGACCATAGGCAGAGCTGCTCAGGGTGTTCCCCGGCTGATCCTTCCCTCTGCATGTCTGGGTTCAGTCCCAAATCATATCGGCATCTTTGCCCTGGCAATCTCCTCTCTACTGGCTATTCATGGCTGTGCCCAAGCGTGATGTTCCCCAACTCCAGCACCAGCTGAACCAATGTGAACTGAAGAAAACATGATAAAATTTCCTTCTGTTTATTCC
The DNA here is from genome assembly GCF_000690535.1 of Cariama cristata. Taxonomy (NCBI): domain Eukaryota; kingdom Metazoa; phylum Chordata; class Aves; order Cariamiformes; family Cariamidae; genus Cariama; species Cariama cristata. Next base: position 25,087 of record NW_009605248.1, read on the forward strand.
CTTTGAAAAAAGCCATCCTATTTTCCTTTAAGCTCACAAGGGAAGAGGTGGCGACTTGCATGAAAAGTGAAGCAGGTGAAAGTGGATCAGAATTCTTTTCCCCATGACAAACCAGCCTGCCACTGGGTATTTTGGGTTGGGAGCTGGAATGAAGCTGATGGGGCGCATCTGTTACTTTTCCCTTTGCAGATCAGCTGTGTTTTCCCAAGCTGACCTTCATCTGCTATTTCAAACTCCAGGTCAGTGTTCCCATGGGCTCCGTCCAGCTCCCACTGGGAACCAAACCGGGTGCTAAATATTTTGGTGTCATTTCACTATCTATTCCTGCCTTTACTACCACCTACAGGCTTCAGGAATGAAGCAGCGTCTTCCCAGATCATTAACAGGGAGCTTAATTAAAAGCTGTCATAACACCAGGCATCATTGCTGGAAAATGGTAGTCCACTTTGCAGCTGGGTGACAGGGTCACGCTGTTCTCATTTCCCTGTCGAGAACATGCTTTCTTTATCACTGACTCCAGGACTCATGGCAACTCCAACTCTTTTTTTAATAACGTGCCCCTCCTGCAACCTTTTCTGCCCTTCTTAAAATTCTGGCCAATTTTTTAAATTCAAAATGCCCCTTCACAGGACTGATGAAACAAATTGGTTTGGGTTGTTTCTGTCCCAGCCCTATCTCCTTTGGAGAATTTAGCGCAGTGAGATATTTTGGGGTTTTAAAGCAATATTCCCATTAGAGGGTTTGGGGAAGGGGTGAATTGGTTTCCCAATATCCAAAAAAACCCCAACTCTCTTAGAATTAGACAGCAGCCAGCCAGCAATGCCAGGAGTGGCCAGGCCAGGAAGCTCCATAAGTTTTGTAAAAAAATGGCTCAAAGCATGCTTTGTTCTTGCATCCTGGCTATTTGAGTACGAAAAGCCCCATTTCACACCATCCTTACATCCAGAAAATTCCCCACCCAGGAGGGAGTTGAGAATAATAAATGAGTACTCTTGGTTTTGCTTCATTTTCACCCATTAGGAGCAAAAGTTGTTGATGGGGCCCTATGCAAGATGTTTTGGGGTTTACCTGGTTGTTGTACCTTCCCTGCACTGTGCTAGCTCCTCTTCTGTGGGTTTTCATACCTCATTTCTCTGCAGTTTTGTTGTCTGTGAGCACAGCCATGACCCTGCCTCACACTGGCACAAAGAGATGAGCCTCTGTCCAGGTGTGCCCTATTCGTACCCAACTCTCTGCACCCTGTAAGCGGGTAAAAGTCTTCACAGAGTTCAGTTTCTGTCCTCCCCCTTGCTGCTTTCAAAGCTAAGCCCCACTGGGACCCCAATTCATGAACATATTGAAGCACACAATCAAACCATGAGCACATGAGCTCTGCCACTGCTCCCAGAGGACTTCAAAGAGTTGGGCCCACGTGCTTAAAACTGAACAGGTGTTAAATAAGCTGCTGGATCAGGGCATCAGTCATCTGCAAGGCAGGGGGCACTGGATATATCTTGTGATAATAGACCACTTTGCTACATTTGCACAGGCCTTTGCAACAGCCAATAAATCAGGCAAAACAGCTGCTGCTAAACTATGCAGAGACATTGCCCTTTGACGCAAATTTTCTGAAAAGATCAGCCGTGATCTAGGCTGGAGGAATTTGAAGCTGGCCTCCTGCACACCCCAATGCCGGACTAGAGATGGTCAAGGCGGCCTGACCCCAAATGCAGAAGCATGGACTGAAGAGCAGTGGGTGAACAGGACCTGTGGACCCGTGCACTCAGCTAGCTGGACCGAGCACCGTGCCACTTGCAGCATGAGAAGCCCAGTCCAGCTATTGCTGTAAGAGCACTGAGCCATCCAACAGCTAAAGCACTTGTGTAGCTGGGGAGGTTATACCCCCGGCTATGCTATCAAGGCTCCTCTGATCTGAGTGTCTCTGTTAAAGCAGGCAGCATCACCACAACTTGGCTCTAAACGATTTTGGGATCGGCTGAGCAAGGAGAGACAGCAGGAACTTGGAGCACGGGTCCTCAGTCTGACTCCATCTGCTGCTCCTCAATAGCCCTGTGATTTGAGTCACTCACTTCCCTGCTTTGTTAAATGATCCTCTCCAATTCAACCAGCAATTCACTGGGCACAGTTCCCCAGGGTATGTTCTCTTTGGGCTTTATCACCTGCTGCTATGAAGCAAAAGAGAAAGAAACCCCAGCAGCCAGTGAGACCCCAGGGACATGCTGTTGGAGAGACAGTAAGAAACAGCTGCTGGTGCAGGTAGCAACAGATGAAGGAGGAAGAGTGAGGAAAGCCTGAGTACAGCCTGAACACAAAGAGGAAAAGAGGAGAAAGACCTCATTTGAGAGGAAGCCCTAAATGAGGCAAGTTTACAAGTTCCTCAAAGCCCACCATGAGGAGAAGGGCTAATGTTGCTCTCCGTCAGCATTTTGCTTCTGATCCCAGAGGCTCATTTCTGCTAATGGAGAGCAATTTGTGTTGGCTGGGATCCCCAAGGTGACGCCAGCTCCTGTTTTGCTCCTACACACACCAGACTTTTCAAGCCATTGCAAGCCTGGAATCCATACGTTGGGGCTCAGCTGTCACCAAGGCGCTTGGGGGGGAGCTGACAGAGCACAGCTGCTGGACCAAGCACGTCCCATGGTGGTTGGTGCTAGCACGCTATGTTTCACACAAAATCTCTGCTAGGTTTTCCAGAGCTGGCTACTGCTTCAGAGTTGCCAAAATACTTGTGTGCAACAGGAACAGAGAAAGGGAGTCTTTGCAGGACAGGAAGTATCACTTCCCTCCATAGCTCCTCAGGGAGACTCAACCCAGGGCCCTCGGATTTGAAGGACCATATTTACTCTGTAAAAGACCCAGCAGCCGATGTGTGAGATAAAGCCACCAGCAGTGAGAGAACACGCTGCATTATATCAACCTGTCAGGCAACAAGTTTACGCTATACTGGACTCACTGCTTTCAACCTGGGCAAATATATCCAAGCAGGAGAGGGCAGCTGTGAGAAGTTCATTTGTGCCTCTTGCGATCTCAAGCCAGGGGAGCAGAATGACTCCCGGAAAGCTGCCTCTGACCTTTGTTTTCTTCCCTACTGCTTTTCTGCCTCCATCCTGTCCTCAAAAAAAGAAAAAACCCAACAATCTCCAAATCTCTCCTGCTCCTCCAGCAGCCGCAAAAAGAGTAGAGCAAAGGGATTTTGCTCCACTACTCACTCATTTTTTCACATCCATGGGTTAATGCAAGGCTTTACTCATGGAGATGAAAGTCTTGATGCCTTGGCAGGGTCTGGTTGGAAACAGAGTGCTGTAGGTTTTGTGCTGTTTGTTAAAAGCATAGCTGGGCAAGCTACAAATTGTCATCATCTCACTGTGCATGACTCTGCAGGACATGGACAAGCATCGGGGTTTGTTGACAATCCAGGCAAAGTGGCAGGAGCACCACTATACCAGCAGCCAGTGTTTTCCATTTGTCTGCACGGAGCTCAATGTTTATGCAGCACAAACCCAAACCTGAAGCTGCAACTGGGCCAAGGAGACCAGATGATGGGCTGTCAAGAGGAGGGAAGGTGGCTGACTGGCCACACTGTATGTTAAAGGGCCTGTTTGTCTAACATTTACAACTGATCACATCCAACATATTCATTTCAGTGTGAGATCTTAGACAACGATTCAGGAACTCAGGCAATGTCACTCCAGTCTTCAAAAAGGGCAAGAAGGAGGACCCAGGAAACTACAGGCCAGTCAGCCTCACCTCCATCCCTAGGAATGTGATGGAACAGCTCATTCTGGATGTCATCTCTAAGCAGATGGAGGAAAAGAAGGCTATCAGGAGTAGTCGACATGGATTCACCAAGGGAAAGTCATCCTTAACCAATCTGAGAGCCTTCTATGATGGCATGACTGGCTGAGTAGATGAGGTGAGAACAGTGGATGTTGTCTACCTTGACTTCAGCAAGGCTTTTGACACTGTCTCCCGTAACATCCTTGTAGGTAAGGTCAGGAAGTCTGGGCTAGACGAATGAACGGTGAGGTGGATTGAGAACCGGCTGAATGGCAGAGCCCAGAGGGTCGTGATAAGTGGTGCAGTCTAGTTGGAGGGCTGTAGCTAGTGGTGTTCCCCAGGAGTCAGTTCTGGGTCTGGTCCTGTTTAACCTATTCATCAACGACCTGGATGAAGGAATGGAGTGTACCCTCAGCAAGTTTACCGATGATACCAGATGAGAAGGAGTGGCTGATACACCAGAAGGCTACG
>NW_009605249.1:0-6576 GCF_000690535.1 Cariama cristata
GGTCTCTTCCAACCTCACTGATTCTGTGAAATGCACCCTTGCTCGGGTACCCTGTGCCTCATGACCAGTGTGACCACCCATTCCCCCTGCTCCCCCTCCACCTGTCCCATGGAGGACAGAGAGACTCACCAGTGGGGGAATCCAGCCTGCCGTCCTGCAGGAGGTCCTGCCACACCTCCCTACCCGATCCCACAGGATTGAATGCTGTGAGATGGGTGACTCCTGTACCAGCCTGGGGAAGGCAAGAGCATCATCAGAGGCTGGTACTTTTGAGGAGCAGATGCAGGCCTCCCACCACCCCCCAACAATTCTGGGACCCCACACTCACTCCCTGCATACTGCTCAGCAATGCTAACTCCAAACCTACCCATCTGCTGTCCCACAAGTTCCACCCACAGCTTCTCTCCTGGCACTCATCCCCAAAGAGGGTGCCCTTGGGGAAAGTCTTGCCCCCGACTCCTGCTCCAGCTGTCAGGCAAGCACTGAGGATCAGTGCCAACCTCAATCCATCACACACCCATCCTCTACCAGCTGCTTAGAAGCAGCCCCCCCGCCCCCCCCACCTGTACACCCCTCCAGCGGGAGCCACACCACCGGTGCCAGCCCTTCACCTTCTCCAGGGCAGAGATGGCGAAGGTGAAGGGGTTCATGCGTGTGCAGTGGTGCAGCAGGACTCCAGCAACCCGCTTGCCCTCCTTCTCAAAGGCAAAGTGCTCGTTCCAGTGCCCCCCACTCCTGTCTTCCTTTGCTCCCATGCCGTTCTGCAGGCTGAACATGATGGAGACATCCAGGTCCTCATCCCTTCCATTCTCCACCTCCCAGACGAACACACCCACCGGCAGGCTGGAGTCCTGGCAGAGACAGAGAATGCTGTGTATAGGGCCAATGTTCCATGGTTAGCTGTTGGAGCATCATTTCTCCCACAGGATGCAACAGGAGCAAGAGCACTAGGAACAACTCGGTCAGAGTCCATTGCCAAGCTGGGGAACAGCAGCAGGAGCAGAGGAATTTCAGGGGGGGGTAGGCAATGCAAAATTCAGATCATAAGCCCTGGGCTAGCAAACTCCTCACCAGGCAACACACAGACGGAAAGCAGGGTTTCAGGCTCAGACAGGTGTCTCACCACCCATCTGCTCAACAGGTTGATGCAGGCTCACGTGCTTCACTGGGGTAAGAGGAAGGTCAGGCGTCTCGGCAGCACAGCCTGCCGCCCTCATCCAGGGCTGGGAGCGAGCAGCAGGGTGCTGGAGCGGTGAGACATCCCTGGCTGCCTGCCGTCCCGAGCTTCCGCATTGCTGCGGGGGTTCCTCCTGCCTGGGAGCATTGCTGAGCGGAGATATGGGGAAATGTTAGGAAAGCCCAGCTAATTAGCAGCTCTTCCCTTGGGGATGGCAGGCAGAACGCAGCTAAAATACTGTCGGGAACAACCAGCTGACAAACCAACCCACAAGTACAGGCTGAGGGTTTCCTAAAATGTTACCACCGGATACTCTGGGCAGTAAGGCCACAGCTCTGGCACTGTCATTCCAGGTGGACATGAGCTGGGATGATCACAGGACAAAACCAAAAAGGCAGGGAACAAGCAGTACATAGTCAAAGCACAGGTCAGAGCAGAAAGAAACATCTGCCAGAGATAAGCACAAGGAAAAAGGGATAACCCTTCCAGCACCAACTGCCCCAGGAGGGGCAAAGCCTTCCAAGGTCCCCACTGCTACACACCTGGCAGCTGGGACTAGAGACAGGGTCTCAAGACAGAAGAGGCCAGGCTGGGAAAGAACATTAACGAGATGGCAAGCCTGGTTGTCTTCAGGCAATGCTGAGCTGAGAAGGAGGAACAAGGAACTCCTCTACTTTAGCATCCCCGGACGCACAGGCAACACTCAGGGGTCAAAAACTCACCAGCTCCAAGCCTCTGCTACCAAAATGGGACACGAAGCATCACACAGTGCAGCCCTGTCTCTGCTGTGCCAGTCCTTTCCCCCTCCCATGCAGGTAGCTCTGCCACATCCCTGCCAACCTGCCCCATACGAGTCATGCCATGGTGTGGCCGGTGCTCCTGTGGGACAGGCTGCAACCACTGCAGAGCCATCACCTCCTCACCTTATAGTCATGGGGGATGACGGGAGAGATCTGGCGGCAAGTGAGCACCACGTTTTGCCCCGGGAGCTCATAGACTGTCCAAGCACGAGGGTACAGTGCATGGTAGAAAGCATAGTGGCCACAGTAGCCCCAGTTCCAGTCCTGCAGAGTGCTGGGTCTCTCCACAGACAAGACCTGCTGGTAAACTGTCTGCCCCTTGCAGCGCAGGCATACCGTGAACTGGGGAGGAGAGGAGCACATGGAAGGGACAAGATGAGCCCCAGAGCAGATGCCTCAACCGCCCAGGCTGCTGCAATGCTGCTCGCACCCCTTGCAGACCCCACCGCACCTACCTGGTCAGCGATGACCGTTTCGTAGTGATAAATGCCAGGGTTCAGCTGCCAGCGGCAGAACTCACCCCGCCAGCCACGGGTGATAGTGCCTCCTCCAATCCCGCCCAGCGGGCACCCTGGCAAAGAGACCAGAAATTAGCACCCCTGTTCCTCCCTATGGTGGGATCTGGCTCAAGGAACCCCCATGCAGTTCTGAGGCCCCCTTGGCACTGTCTGCACCCCAGAAGCTCCTTGACCCACTCCTCCCATCTAGTACCTTGATGGCCCTGTGTGAATCCCTGCCCACCCAGCACACTGGGCACTGCACCACCCCAGTGCCCAAACTGGCAGCTGACCGTAGATCTGCTGAAGAGGAACGGCACACAAGAGGTCAATGAAGGCAGATTTCTTCTCTATGCGGGTCTTCTTGTACCACCACCTGAAGTATCTGCAAGGGAAGGAGAGGTAGGAAAGAAGGCAGGAGCAGGCGTCACCGTCCCTTCAATGTCACTGGGCAGGACATGACCGACACACAGTGCATCTGCCCCTCTTGTAGAGATGCACAGATGAGAACCTGTGTTCCAGGGCACATGGGGCAGCAGGCCCTGCCATCCATCTGCAGCAGGTATCGGTCAGCAGACACGAGCAGGCAGAGCTCAGACAGCTCAGGGCTGCCTGCAAGGGTACAGCTTGAAAACAGAGTACTGCAATAACCAAGAGCAGGGCTCTTGGCTCATGGAGGGCAGCAAGATTTTCCAGATGCCCAGGGAGAAGCGGAAATGCACACAAGGACCACCACCACCTCCATGCCTCGTAGGGCACATCCTGCTAAGGAAGGTCTGGGAGCAGAGGCACAAGCCCAGAGAAGCCATATGCTGCTTCAGGGACACAAGCCTTGCTCTTCCACCTCCACGTCCCCATAGTCACACACAGCCCTGCCACATCCCAGTGCCACATCCCCGGCAGCAGATGGCATGGGGCAGCCTTGCCCTGGAGGAGGAGATGCTTGCTGTCTGCAGCTGGCAGGATCCCCAGGACTCACCTCCGATCACACGCCAGCTGCGTAGATGGGCACTGCCCATCAGATAATGTCTCACCCAAAGGCTCGGAATCGCGAGACACCCAAACAGGGGTACACTTGCACCTGGGTGTGCCGGCACCACTCCAGGCAAGAGGAGCAGGGCTGGGCTCCAAGTCAGCGCTTGTAAAGGACTGGATTTTGCTAAAGAACCGCCCCAAGTTAAATCTTCCATACGGAGACAATTAGCATGCGGAAACCAGCTACCAGACCAGACAAAGCTGCTGAACTTCCCCCAGTAGACAGGCAAGACCCAACCCATGGCTTCACGGTCCTGGGTACCAGGTGGGCGGTGGAGGCACAGGAGCCTCCGCGGTGGGCAACATCCCTGAGCTACCTGCAGGCACCGATGCCATCCTGCCGAGAGGAGAAAGCTGCCACAGCCAGAAGCACACAGCCTGTCCTGCTCTGATGGCTCACGGGATGCAGAGCCCAGGTGATGGGTAAGCACTAATCCCCTGGGACATGCAGACCCAGGAGCAAGGGGGAGAGGCCCTTCCATGACACCCCCTGCTCCTACACACACCTCCCCAACAAAAACAACCCACTCTTGCCTTTTTGGCTGTGTGGTCACTGGACATTCACATTTATTCACCAACATCTAAGGTCCTCAAATCCCTGTCAGGTAAGATTTTCCAGGCTGCAGTCTCACAGGTTTGGAGCCCATTCTCCATTCCTGCATACTCACCTTCACGTTTGACTGTTTAAGAACATTTTACCAGCAGAGGTCGAGGGCACCACAAGAACTAGCCTGTCCTGCATGACTGCCCTGAATCTGGGCCTGCCACTATCTTCAAGCTACATCTGCTCTTCTCCCAGCTGAGACAGCCTCAGCTTTGCACTGGCGAGGCGAGGTTTTGGCAGCATGCTCTCTCTCTCAAGGAAATTTTTTTTTTTTTTAACGCAGCATCAGGGAACCAACCCAGCTGCTTCTCCAGCAGGTTTCTGGTGATGGGAAATAAGGTGCCCAGGCAGAGTGGCTGAGGCTTGGCCCAGCATCCCGGCTGCTTGGAAAGGAGGCGACGGAGTGATTTCAAAAAGCAGTTTTTCCAGGAGCATGCAGCAGGAGAGGTTTGAGATTTAGAGCCAGCCACTGCCTGAACTGTTTTGCCATCTCAATAGCAAACTCCTCCCTTGCCAGCTTCTCCCAAAATCACACAAGCCAAGAGAAAGTAGTCAATGCCCAATTGCTAGCTATTAACAGCTCTGCCAGGGCCGCAGACTAACCAGGAGAAAGCCTTACACGTTCTGCAGCACCAAAAGCCCTGCCAAGGCTGGAGGGCATTTCTTTCCCTTCAAATTGGCAGTGGAATTAAAACCTGTCCGGACACCACCCAGCTGTTCCAGATCCATGCCGTGACCCCCTTCCAGGGCACACCAGCCACCTCTGTGGAAACTTGCCTGCACCTCTCCTCCTGCCCTGCCAGCCCTAGCACCTGCCACAGCCCAAACATTTGCACAACCTTTTCTTTCCAGATTTGCATCTGTGGGTGTCCCCACAAAGGATTTATCCCGATAAGTCCCCATTAACAAAAATCCCACTCCAGGGCTGTCAATACCCCCCGCCATGCCACCTGCAGCAGGGGCTGGGGCTGCAGGAGAGGACACCCACCAGCCAGAGGTTTAACTCAACACGACAGCACGTCAGCCCAGGATATGGTGGTTCCTCTGAAGATCCTAGACGTCCTCAGCTGAAGACATGCAGCAACCCCAAGGCGCTCCCAGACACCTTGGGAGGTACGAGCACCTGCACCAGGTGACTTTGCACTTGGTGCACCAAGCCATGCCAGATTTTGAGAATTCGCCTGACAAAGGGGTGCTGCTCATCATGGGTTATCTGGGAGAGGACACACCAACCTGCAGGGCTCCAGAGGTTCAGATCCATGTGCCATGCCGCAGGACTGAGCTCCACCCTCCTCTTGCAGCACCAGCACCTGGGTTTCCATCAGCTGGCTGCCTCCGCCACGCAGATGCACGGGTACCCACCAACGCCAGCAGCACACAGCCTCCCGCACATCCTTGCATCTCTGCATTAGCTGCTCTTCATCAGCCAACACCACTGCCCTCAGGTTTTAATTCAAACCCACGCAGGTATTTCTCGCTGCCCTGGCCCTTCCTCTCCTCCACTCTCTAGGCTGGAATCTCCTTGCAAGGAATCTTTACCCTACACAAGTATTTTGAGATGACAACCAAATGTCCTCCTAGATTTGTACAGGGTAACAGGCAGTAGTTCGACTTTCAGCTTCTTGCTTTTCAGCCTTAAAACCTTTTTCTAGGACCGATACAATCTACTGCATTCTGAGACCCCAATGAGAACAGGCCAGGAGTGGCCTCTCCACGCCAGCACAGAGGCAATCACCTCTCGTCCCCGCTCACCCCACCAGAACTTCACGCTTTCCCATGTGCTTAGCTCATCCCCAACCTGCCGTGGCAGCTTTTCCAGACGCCTTTATCTGCCGCACACGATCCACGCTCTCCCCTCCCTGATGCCCAGGCTCACGCCGGGATGTCTCAGGTCAGACCGGCATGCCGCACACCCCAAAGCAGTCCACTATCTGCCCCTTCATCAAGCTCTGCAGGAACTAGATTTGCAAGCAGTAACCTCCAAGGACATCGAGCAGGAAAAGAGCTCAGAAAATGGACGCGGTGGGTATAAAGCAAGGACAAAGAAATAAATCATGCCATCATTGGTTTCAAGGTTCAGCCTGACGGGTACACAAACACCAACAGCGCCCGAGCAGCAGTTTTAAAGGTTAAAACAACACTGTTGTTTCCCACTTGCGTTTTTCCTGGTTACTTCCAGCTCACCCTAACGCAAAGCCGGTAGAAGCCCCCGTTCCCAAACCTGCTACAGTGCTCAGCATTTGAAAATCCTCCCCATTAACCTCGAGTTTAACCTCCACCTGCGGAGAGGTGCCTTGTGCAAGGGGCCAAGCACCTGGCGCTGGCCAGGGAAGGTGCGGCAGAGCTGGGCACCAGCTGCAAGCCTCGGGGGTGGGATATCGGGGGCCCTCCCGTCCCCCCTTTCACCCAGAAAACCTCCTGCTCGGTTTTGGGGAGCCCAAACGTTGGGTCCTGCCCCTAAGC
>NW_009605250.1:0-10482 GCF_000690535.1 Cariama cristata
ATCCCTCGCCAAGTTCAGCTCCAGCCGTGTCTTGGCCTTCCTGACCCCATCTCTTCCCAACAGGGCAGCCTCTCTATACTCCTCCCAGGATACCTGTCCCTGCCTCCACTCCCTGTGCATTTCCTTCTTGGTCTTTAGTTTGACCAGCAGGTCTCGACTCAGCCATGCCGGCCTCTTGCCTTGCTTACCCAATTTCTTTCTCCTGGGGATCGCAAGCTCCTGTGCTCTATAGAAGATTTCCTTGAAAATCTGCCAGCTCTGCTCTTCTCCCGTGTCCCTGAGGGCAGTTTCCCAGGGGGTCCTGTTAACTAACTCCTTGAAGAGCTGGTAGTTGGTCATCCTAAAATTCAGGGTCCTGACTTTACTCTTTGCCTGACCCACATCCCTCTGGACTACAAACTCCACCAGTGCGTGATCACTGGAGCCCAGGCTGCCTCCCATCTTGATGTCACCAATGAGCTCGCTCACATTGGTGATGATCAAGTCCAGTATGGCCTCTCCTCCAGTAGGGTTGTCTGTTACCTGGCTCAGGAAGTTATCTTCCATGCCTTCCAGGAGCCTCTTGGACTGTCTACAGCTCGCTGTGCCACTTTTCCAGCAGATGTTGGGGTGGTTGAAGTCCCCTAGCAGGGCAAGAGCCTGCGAGCGCAATGCCTCCTGCAGCTGGAGTGAGAAGGCTTCGTCAACAGTCTCCCCCTTTTTCGCTGTTTCGCTGACAAAAAGCTGAAAACTGTAGTTTGGGAAGTATTTGTGTCTGCTTGAATGTGAATGGACTATTCAGAAGGACTGCAGAAGACATATTTGACACATAAGCATTATCATGTAAAATATCAATAAATATAATTTTCCTGAGTGTGATTTTTGAGAATTGGTGTGAAGCTGTATTATTCTGGTTAAGTTTTGCAGAGAAAATGCAATGTGAAGTCTTCTTCACTTATGTATAACATTCCAAACAAAGTATCTGAAATATGACTAAGTCATGAACAGAAAACTAAGACTTACAATGGTTTTCTGATACTTCTTCAGTAGTGAATGGTACGGCAGTCACACACAGAATAACAAAAAGGAGAAGGTACACCAGACAGTCTGATCTTACACTGACTTTTCTTGCCCTGCCTGTAGAATGATCTCAGGAGACGTCTTCTACTACCTGAGGAATGAACACATAATAGTAGATGTTAGATGATCATGCTTTAACATTATCAGTTTTCTATTTCAGTTGTCTCTTTTATATTTTGCTGCAATATATCACAGGATGATGTACTAAAAATATCTCCAAGGACATTGTATTCTCCAAGGAAACTATACAGCAATTTTAAAGCTTTTGCCTACAATTTTAAATATGCAATGTTCAGATAATAACAAAGGAAATATCTCTTCTTGCAGGACTTTTGCTGCTGTTGTTAAATGCTCTATACAGAATTGTAGGTGGATAAAGTGACGCTATTGTAAGTCTCCTTGAAAGCAAACCTTAAAATTGTACCACCCTCATTAAAAATAGCTAGGCTTATCAAGCTTAATGCTATCGCAAAACAAATCAAGGGGATTAATACTGATTCATCATTAGCATCTTTCATTTAAAAAAACAAGAAGTGCCTCCCAGAGGCATAATGTCATTTTAGGGTCAAACCACTGATGGGACGGAGAACACGAGTTTTGAACTCCTAGACATTGTTTATACAAATATATATAGATAGATATATAGATGGCTTTTATGATTATGATTGACCACTGCTTATTTACTCAGCACTGACTGTATCCTTGACCTTGCACAACACACAGATATCGAAACAAGCTATTCCGTGCAGGGTTTACAATCTGGAAGACAAACATGAGTGGTAAGATACACTAGGAAACCCAGAGGATATGTTCCTTGTAAATGATGTTTTTTTCTTTGTGTTGTTGATTTTGTTCTTTATTGTGTTCCTCACATAGAGATGGGAAAGAGCAAAGGTCTGCAGAGTCCTCTGAAACTAAGTGGCAGGAAATCTCAGATGTTCCTGTGCTGCATCTTGACTACAAGAGGTGAAGTTTTCCAGTGGTGCTAACAGCTAATTCAGTATGGTCCTGCATCTTGCTTTTCAGAACAAAGAGAAAAACTAATAACAATGCCTGGTTTACTTGTAAGATGAAGATTTTCTACAATTTTAGCAACAATATCAATTTAACTTGCTGGAAAAAGAAAAAAAGATTTTACAAAATTCTTAGACAAACATTGACAGTTACAGGCCAACCAATACCTAACATCTTATCATCTAGAATTTTTATCAGAGAGACAGAGAGAGAGACTGAGAAAGAGAGACAAGAAAGACCACACCTTAGTGCTGGGAAATTCTGCATGCCATACAAGCTCCAGCAATGATGGAGAATAATTTTGCTCACTTCAGTTATTTCTTGCATGAGAAATATTATGTACATTACCCTTTATATTTTTTTTGTTGCTGACAATTGTCAAAGATGCCATTGCCCTCTAAGCTCTCTAGTCTCTTTAACTAAAACAGAAAAAGAATGAATCTGTCTGGGTATTCAATTAGGAGGCAAAATACTGTTGACATTTCAAGTATCAGATTTTTTTACCACGACCAGTAACATTTCAATTGCCAAATCATGTGTTCCCAAAGTGCAGCTTGCAAAGGCAAAGGAAGTAGTTAACTAAATTGGTAAAATACCTGATAGTGCACCTTGTGGGCATTAATACAGTTTTGTCTGTAAATCTTAACTGACTGTATTATCCAGTTCTGTTTTGCTCTAACTAGATCCCCTTATTTTAAAAATTACATTAAAATGAAAGAGATTACTATAATCCACTGCACTGGACTGTTGTGTATTTATCTGACAGTTTTGATTTGGGATAATAAGTCTGTATACAGTCCCAGCTACTAAGACTTATCACTGATCAGTCTTTTCGGCCATGATATATTCTTTCTGTTTTCTCTGTTTCCTCTAGAAAAGATGCTTTCTTTTTTTTTCCCCAGCTTTTTCCCTAAGCTATTTTTGGCAATTCCCTTCAGTAAATGTAGCTTCTAAGGAGAGATTTGTGTAAAAATTGATATTAAAGTAGATCTTTGACTGCTAGATTTCTGTTAAAATTAGAATTTTCCCTAGGGGCTGCAGAGTAAACTATAAATTATCGGCAATGTAAATTATACCCATGTACACTTGCAAGAGCATTTGTCCTTCCACTAGAAACAAACGCAGAGTGAATCAGCATTCGCAATCAGGTCCTAGGCAAACAAACCCACACAAAAGCATGCAAATTCCCAAGAGGATGCTTCCTTTTTCCTTCTTACCTATTCTGTGGGAAAGGCAGAAAATCTGGTGTAAACAGTATGTCTGCATAACTGCAAATGCTGCTTTAAGTCAATGAAATCTGACGACTGTTTAGAAGTTTAGAAGGCATTATCCAACCTACTGTCTTTTCAGTCTGAGCTGATGTGCTCCAAATGAACATTTTCTCTCTTGACTCACCGTCCAAGCTCTGCAGGCTTTGTCAGGAAGTTATGTCACTGAGTCTCAAAGAGATTTTTTAGAATTTTGGCTATGTGCATACAGGCAAACTTGTGCGCCTGGGACAAATGCAATATCAGTTTAAATAGGAGAGAGGAGCAGTGCTGACCATATGCCATAATGCCTAAGGATCCTTAAGATAAGCTTGTCATCGTTGTTAAAATTTCAGTAAAGATGTTTCAGGGACAGGCAGGTGACTGATGTCATTCACCTCCTATGAAATTCTGATGAAAGCTTCTTTGAGGTAAGAAGCTGACTGTCTTTTCCTTGTTCTAGATCTAAGGAGGAAGAGCAAAAGTACATAGATACAGATACATATTTATGAAATGAATTTAACTGTACTGAACTACAGAAAACCTTGGGGCTGAAGGTTTGATGTGTCCTGTGATCAGCTGAAATTGATAGAAGGGACAAGATGCTTTGTGTCAATGCTACAGCCACTGAAAAACACCAGTTCACCTCAATAGCAACAAATCGTGTGTACTCTGTTAACCTACATTTATGGTTTCTGTCTTCACTTTCCTAGCATTTAACATTGAATGCCAAAAAGTGCCAGAAAATGCAGAAGCTTTGACTCTGCTCTCTTGCCATCTTTTCTTCGGTTCTTGAGATTTGTTCCAGAGCTGCCTGAGGACTGCTAGTTGGGAATGATACCACCAATCTACGCACCAGAGAAGTCAAGACTTGATTCGGTTTGCTTTTAATGTTATTTTCAAGAAAAGATCAGATATGATTGCATAATTAAATACCATTTCTAATTTGTAGAAAGACAGATATGAAGTTAAAGTATGTTTTCTTTCACCAGTGATATTCTCTCTGCTTCTCGTGGAAGCGAAGCAAGCTGAGGCATAGACGTGCAGTACACGGTAGCTATCCAAATGTATATGTTCATCCCACTGTAGGCATGAGGTAACTTACTTTCACTGAGACGTAGCCAAAATAAAGGCATGTGAACCTATAAAACTGGACTAATTAGGATACAATTAATATTAACTTGACTTGATCCTTAATATAAGTGTATTAAAATAGTGTAACTAAAAAGCATATATAAGTATTTTGTAACACTGTGAATGTCATTTTATACACATATGTGAGCAACGTGACCACCAATGGGGAAAATGAAGATTAGTATAGTTGAACATAGGAAGCATTCAAGTAACAAGAAGTTGCCAAAGGAAAAGTCAAGTGCACGGCACTGCAAATAGGCAGGCACCCCGCTGAACACACAAGAAGGATGGCTGGGAAGACAAATGAAAAGGAGATAAGCAATATCAAAACCATAGCTAGCTGCATAAAAACATCAGGCCTAAGTGAGAAACATTAATGAACAAGGACCATCAAGGACCACAGCCATCAGTGCTAACTAAATGATATCAGATCTCTATACTCATATATAATTTAGTACATAAGCGTTAAGATCAACAGTATTGTATCTGTACTGATGAAGATTAATAATGTGTAAGAATTAACCATTTGCAAGTAGTATGCTATTAATGAATGAATTAGTAAAGTTCAAAGTTTAAACTGTCCTGTTTTGTCTGTCTTCTAAACCCTCCCATCACAGTGATGTCTGAGTCTCTGTATACATGTATACATATACTCAAGTGCAACAGAGAGATAAACTAGCTTTCACTCAGGTGTTTTCTGGGAGTATGCAGAGTGAACCTCCTTGCCCAAATTTTTACGGAACATTGTGTTTAGTGTATGTGCTAGAGAAAGTGTGAAGCAACACTTCCTAAGAGGGAGTACTAGAGAATTCTTTGCATGTGGTGACATGCCTCTTCGAGCACTAAAAGTCATGAAGAATAGGGGAAAAAAATCCCTACTGTGTCTGTTAAGACAATGTAATTCTACACATAAAATGACAGTCCTGTTTATTTCTTCCTTGCCCTGTCATTTCTGACCCTTCCTTCCCTTCACAGGGGAAACCTCCTGCTCAGAATCTTGCCTGATCCTTACACTCAAGGAAAGGCAGGTTACAGACAGAATGGCCGGGAACTGTCCGTCTTGCCATTGCAATGGGAAAAACAAGGAGTATACTGAACTTAGCCTTAAGATAAATAGGCAGAGACTACTTTCCATTCATGACTGGAGAAGATGAATGAATTCTTATTTATATGGTCTTTGAGATGTTTTTTGATGATATACTCTATGATTTGGATTATGATGCCAACATACTTCATAGCTACTGAAGGAAGTCTAACAATAAACTATGACAAGTACAGGCAGAAATGCACAAGCACGGAGAGACAAATTGAATTGTTGGTGCAATTCCACTCACTTCAGTGGGACTACACCAGGAGATGAAATTGTCCCTCAGCATTATTTAAGGTTCAAAGAGTGCATTTAAGACACAATAAATGGATAACGCCTATCTTGGGCATTTTATAACCACGTTTTCTAGCTCTCATGGGGGATGATCCAGAGTCAGCGAACTGTTATAACCTTTCATTTTTCATTGGTACTAACATATATCAATACCTACCCAAAGTACTCTAGATGAGAAAATCAATAAATGCAATGCTTAGATGATAAATGTTTACAATTTACTTCTTTGTTGCTACCTTGTCCTAACAAAAACAATACCTTTAAAAGAAAGTGAGGTTACACTTACAAAAGCGAAAACTGTTCCTTCTCCTTAAGTACAAAAACATGCTCTAACAAATACATTTTCTTGTTTTTAAACACTAGGACATATGGGTGTTTGGAAAGAATTAAGACTGGCACAAAGAAATGATGGCTAAACTTTAAATTTTTCCTTGCCTTTTGAAAGGTGTTAGGCTGAGGATTGTGTGCTTAAAGCTGAGAGAAAAAGTTGGCCTGAACTCCATTTTCCCTTAGAATCTGTGATTTATGTGTGCAACAAAGCAAGTAGTAAATGTGAATGAAGTCAATTGGTTTTTCTGTCCCTCAGTCTCAAAAAACCTTTCTTGGTGATGAAATACCTCAAAAGTTAAAAAACCCAGTGTCACCATATTTTATGTGAAATGGTAGCAGGGATTTTTACGTTTTGTTTGAAAGGCAAGACAACATGATATGCATATACAATGTGACAAAGACTTTTTCTGACTTAGGTATATCTTCTTTTTTAACTTACACAGTCAATTCACCATTGTGTGGTCAGGTGATATGCCACACCAGATAGAAAGAAGTAACGCACTCTCTCTCTTTCCCCAGAGGATTTCTTCTAGTTTACATATTTGCCGTCAGACCTTTTAACACTTTGGTAAATATACAACATAGAGTTTTTAAGTGAAGTCTAAACAAGGGGGAAAAATGTGGACCGATTCTACAAAAATTAAAATTCCTGTAGTTACATCTTTTTATCCCATAATTTGTACATCATACAATATTCATCATACAACTTACGAACTTGTAATTATAACTCCCTTCACAATAATTCTGTCTTTAACACCGCTACTTTTTTTCCTGAAAAATCATTTATCTCCTTGGAAAAAAGACATGGTTAATCTCTGTGTTCCCATCCTGACTTTGAAGTATAACTTCATCCAGACACTCATTAATAGAGTGGGAGTATACAGAACTCTTTTTTTGGGCTGTAGCAGATTTAGTTAAGGTCTATGGCGAAAAGTTGTGTTTGAAAATTTGACACACTGCAGAACTATATCCTATTACCAAAGAAAAATCATTCAACGTTTTCCTCTTGTTCTAATCTGTTGAAATGTGGCTGCATGCAAGAGGCTGAGATGTTGGAAACGGTCAGAATTTTACATTTTTAAGGTGGTCATGCTTAAAGAAACTCTGACTGGTCTTTGTTCATTGTTTTGTCATTTTGCCCCTATATAGGGCCCTTCAGGAATGATGATTCTCTCTGAATAAATTAGTTCATTTGGCAAATTTTGGAACCTTACAATGTTAAAACTAAATGGTAAAATGAAATCAAGTCTTTGAGTTGGTCAGTAATGGTCAGTGAATGTGAGAATATCACCAAAAGAATCTGAAAACAGTCAAAAGGGTGAAAAATATAGCAAATCTCTTAGTTCAAAATGACAAGTGAATGTATTTCTTACAATGGAAAAACAGTAAGTAAATACATTATATTTAAACT
Source organism: Cariama cristata (assembly GCF_000690535.1). Classification (NCBI taxonomy): domain Eukaryota; kingdom Metazoa; phylum Chordata; class Aves; order Cariamiformes; family Cariamidae; genus Cariama; species Cariama cristata. Next base: position 7,577 of record NW_009605250.1, read on the forward strand.
ACAAATAACTTGAAAAAAGACAACTAAACCTGAACCTCGTTATCTGTGTAAGTAAGATAGAGAGAAATGTATATAAAACCAAGTTAAATGGTAGGTCACAGAAGTTATTGTAAATGAGAAGTAATCATCCACAAAGGATTTTTTCCCCCCAGTGATGTGTTAGATTTATTCTGGGCTTGGTGAAGTAAATATCTTTAGCAATATTTATAAAGAAAATAATAAGTTATCTCAATGCTGATAAAAATTTGCAACGACATGGAAGTGTGTGGAATGTCAGATAACGATGGGACAAGCTGATAGTCTAAAATGTGGATTCCTTTGAATAACTGAAGCTTTAATGTAGCCAAATACAGGTTCAGACACTGGGAAATAAGAATGTAGGTCATATGTATGAGAGGAGCTGCATTCTGGATTGCACTGACATTAAGACAGATTTAAGGATCAAAACAGATAACGAAATGAAGAGTGAAATGCTGTGACTAAAAGGGTGAGCATAATACTGGAATATGGAAGCAAGGAAGTCTCAAACAGGAGAACGGAGACTGTTTCACTAATGGCATTCGCTGAAATATACTGTTACTGAAGTATTTGTGGGTACTTAAGGTGTTTTCTCTCTAAAGGAAATCACAAAGAGTTGGTAAGTCTTACATGATAGCCATGAAAGCAGATTAAAAAACAAAAAACACAAATTTATTTTATAGCACTCCTGTGAACATCAAAGTTAGTATAATCAATCAATCAGTCAATGTGACTCAGTCCTGATCTACAGGAAGATATGTGAGCAAGTGAACCAGACGTAATGGCCAGTACAAGAAAAAAGATGATCTTGTGGTTGAATTCTGAAACTAGGAAGATGAGGCATCAGTACAGATAATTGCTAGAAGAAGATATCTGGACACACGTTGAAAGTCTTTAGCTGATACAAAATTCAAACAAGGCTGGTTATGCTTCTAAAACACACTTTGTAGTCACATAGTTTAGAGGCTTGAAACTGTTTGAGGTTTGGTTCTACATCCTGGAAGTTAGGTTAGTGGAATGAAATGGTCTGTATTCATGATGTGAATGTACTTGAGTCTCCATGATGTAGTCTAAGATGTCCCTCCAAAAGCAGGAAAAATCTAGCAAGGAACAAGCTGGTTGTTCCAGGAGATCCCAGTGGATGGGTAACGCTTTCATGTAAATTTAAAGTGGTAGAACTAAAGTGTCTCATCATCTCTGATCCAAACCAAAGGAAAGTAAGACCTACGGTTTGTTGGGAGAGAAATCTGCTCGACTGATTAGAAAGGAACATCACAGGAAATAGTTTTTGAGCTTTTGAGGTTAACTACTGTCCTCCTACAGTTACAAAATGTATCCTACTTCTGATATATCTTTCTATTCCTGATTATGAATCTTTTCCAGCCCATCACAGACTCTTCTCTATCATCAATTTACCTCTAACTTTTGAAATTTCAAAGGTAATTTAAATGGAGGCTTGTGCACCAGATTTTCTTTAGAATGAGAACTATTACTATAGGTTGAAAAAACCTACACATTTTTAATAGTATGAACAAAACTCTCCAATCAATTATATCTTCCTTTTATTCTTCAGCCTTTAGAAATTAACTTGTCTGAACATACAATGGATTGGTCTTCAAAAGTGATCACCGACTAGAAGATATCACAAACAAATGCTCTAAAAGGTGATTTATTTTTCGATTTTAGTTCTATAGAACTAAAATGCCAAAACTACACTGTAGTTTTTGTTTCTACCAGGAAGATCATAATTATTTTTCTAATGTCTCTACTTTATTTTCCTTTTTTGTAATTTTTCTCACGTATCCTACTCGTAACGCATATAAATTGGATCTGGGCACTGGTTTGATTGTCTTATTTGTAATGTGAATACTCTTGGAACTAGAATATTCCGTACAGATTCTTCAGGACAATGATAACATACAAAGAGAGCATCAGCTCACTTACTATATTGTGAGCCATTTTTCCCTAGCAATGTATTTTTTGCATTTCCTACAAAATCATCAGAGATTGATCAAGTTGCAAACTGCTTCCCTCTCTGTGAATCTCTTTTTCTGTTTCTCTCTCAGATTTGCTGCACATACGTTAAAGTGAAAATTTTACAACAGTGTTTTAAAAATATCTGTGTAGCTCCATGTGGCGGTTTCAAATTCCCAGAACAAATTATCATGTTTCTTTAGGAACAATGAGCAAACTCCCAAAAGGCTGTATAGTCTTCAATGACACCTGGTAATCCAGTGCTGTTCCTTTTTTGAAATTTGGTGGTGGAGTAAATGAGTGATTTTCCTTGCACAAAGAAGTAGATGTCATCTTCTCTACATATTCGATGATTAATTTCTAACACACTTGTCTCTAATAAATGTTCATGTATTCAATGTCTGATGATAGGATCTATCACTTTTTCTTTATTTGATTTTTATGGTTTCTGTATTGAGTCTGGCTGAGATGGAGTTAATTTTCCCCATAGCAGCCCTCACAGTGCTGTGCTGTGTATTGGTAGCCAGAAAGGCGTTGACGACACCCCAGGGTTTTGGCTACTGCTGGGCAGGGCTGGCACAGCCCCAGGGCTGTCTCTCCAATATTACCCCTCACCACTGGGCTGGGGGTGCGCAAGATCTTGGGAGGGGGCACAGCCAGGACAGCTGACCCAAGCTGACCACATGACAGCTCCTCTGCAATAAAAGCTAACGGAAAGGAGGAGAAAAGGGGGTCATTCGTTATTTATGATGTTTGTCTGCTGGAGCAACCACTACGCGTGCTGAAGCCCTGATTCCACCATTCATTATTTATGATGTTTGTCTGCTGGAGAAACCACTACGCGTGCTGAAGCCCTGATTCCTGGGAAGTGGCTGGACATTGCCAACTGATGGGAAGTAGAGAATAAATCTTTT
>NW_009605251.1:0-1159 GCF_000690535.1 Cariama cristata
AATATAATATAAGTTATTATAAATTATTAAAGGATAGTATTTAACACAAATACCATTGAAAAAATACTTTTAAATGTTAAACTAAATCTGTAAATAAATGACGTGGTATTACCCTGTACATCTTTTAAATATGTACAAAAAGTTAAATATGTATAAAAAGTGACTTTCTTTATATATTCCGTTTTGATTTAAAATGTAACTACTGGTAGGATAGAATGAGTTCTTCATTTTCGTTCTTAAAATCAACAATTGTTAAGTGGCTATCCTTAAAACTTCAGGGAGGCATACATATTATTTTTCATCCTGGTCTGTATCAGAAACAGTGTGGCCAGCAGGACGAGGGAAGTGATCATCCCTTTGTACTCTGCGCTGGTGAGGCCGCCTCTCAAATACTGTGTCCAGTTTTGGGCCCCTCACTACAAGAAGGACATTGAGCTGCTGGAGCGTGTCCAGAGAAGGGCAACAAAGGTGGTGAAGGGCCTGGAGAAAAAGTCTTATGAGGAGCGGCTGAGGGAGCTGGGGTTGTTTAGTCTGGAGAAGAGGAGGCTGAGGGGAGACCTGATCGCCCTCTACAACTACCTGAAAGGAGGTTGTAGTGAGGTGGGGATTGGGCTCTTCTCCCCGGTAATTAGCGATAGGATGAGAGGAAACAGTCTCAAGTTGCACCAGGGGAGGTTCAGACTCGACATTAGAAAGAACTTCTTCACTGTTAGAGTTTTTAAGCATTGGAACAGGCTCCCCAGGGAGGTGGTGGAGTCACCATCCCTGGAGGTATTCAAAAAACGTTTAGATGTGGTACTTCAAGACATGGTTTAGTGGACATGGTGGCATCAGGTATACGGTTGGACTTGATGATCTTCGAGGTCTCTTCCAACCGTAATGATTCTATGATTCTATGATTCTATGATTCATTTCTGAGGGAGACTCCCACAGTTATTTAATGAACAATGAGATCATTCCATTTAGTATATTATATGTGTATCTTACATTCATCTATATAAATTTATATATCTTACAGTGCTGGGTAAAAACAACCAGATATTACTAATCTTTCACAATTATGCTAATGACATAGGTAGTTATGAGTATAGTGAAGCTCATAGACAGATAGATAGATAGATAGATAGACTGACAGACCTGTTTGTTAGTATGCTGCTTT
>NW_009605251.1:1172-1990 GCF_000690535.1 Cariama cristata
GTGCAATAGTAAATCCGTTAGACTTAGTGCAACCAGAAAACAGAATCAATTCCTCTATAATTTCATGCATGGCAGGAGAATTGCCTTAGTTCTGCTGACTACCATTTTAAACCCTAATCTCACAACATTTAGGCCTCTGTGTTTTTCCAACAGATTGATCAGTCCTTGGTGCAAGACACATAGCCTTGCACTTAAGTATGTGCCTAATTATTTGCAGAGTTTGCTTCTTCCTAAACAAAAAGATAACAAGGGAATGAAAAATGAAATGCGAAACATTCTGTATTTGCACATTTAAGTTGTCAGACCAGCTCAGAACAATGGCCGAGCTCCTCCACCACAGCCAGAACCAGCTGCTTCAAGAGAGGCTGGCAAAAACTCTCAGAAATGTTGACATACAATAGCCTGTACTGAACGTTACGTTTGCATACTTCCTCTAAAGAGTTGTGATCTGTGAAGCAATACATTTAATTTACCTTCCAGCACTAGTGTTGTCATTAAATACAACCATTGATAGCTTTGTGTGGTGGGTTGACCCTGGCTGGCGGCCAGGTGCCCACCAAAACCGCTCCACCACTCCCCTCTTCAGCTGGGCAGGGGAGAGAAAATACAACAAAAGGCTCCTGGGTCGAGGTAAGGGCAGGGAGAGATCACTCACCAGTTACTGTCATGAGAAAAGCAGACTCAACATGGGGAAAATTAATTTAATTTATTACCAATCAAATCAGAGTAGGTTGATGAGAAACAAAATAAATCTTAAAAACACCTTCCTCCCACTCCTCCCTTCTTCACGGGCTTAACTTCACTCCTGATTTTCTCTA